>NC_048438.1:8957417-9111501 GCF_004353265.1 Vitis riparia | reverse complement strand
ACAATAGAACCTTTTGATGCATGTTTTTATGCCTTTTAACATGTCCAACATCCAAAATCTGGTAGTAGTTCCTATCCCATGTAGGAATACATAATCCCTATGTGTTAACTACCAATGTACTCAATTTCATTTTAAAGGAATTTCGACAGCATTTCCCCATAGTTCTCCAAGTACACAAAATGAACAAGGTATAATATGTGACCTTGTTCAAATATGCACCCAAAGAACAAGAGGAAAAACTATCAAAATTTCTAAAAAGTGAATGAAGCACAAGCAATTAACTTCATAGATATTATGTTTTCCTACACTGTCCAATCGGACAATTCAAGCATCATTACAAAAAAAAAAAAAAAATCTTTATCACATGCTAGACTATTTAAAAGTTGTCAACTTGAAAGTGGCTTAGATAAAACCTTTTTCACCTTTGACAACTTAAATGTCTTTAGTATGTAATAAGAGAAACTTTTATTTTACAATGATACTTTGAATGGGAACTCTAAGGTTTCATGCATGCATGTTTGATTAAAATTAAAACACAATTACTTATTGAATAATCTAATAATTATAAAACGCCTAAAGATGTTCCATTAATATTGGTGTATTTCATGTTATCCATTACCCATTAAGCAAGATTATTATAAGAAAGTATACGTATGGCCCATGATTTCCAAATCAAGTCACACCAGGCTATGTCATAGCCTTGGGTCAAATTTTGGGCCTTGGTATCAAACTAAGCTGGGGAATAACTTATAGAATTTAGGTACTCAATAAAATTTAAAATAACGCCTCCATTATATTCTTCTAACCAGCTAAATTAAAAATGACATTATAATTAAAATATGTTGGCTTGTATAAGGAAAAATAGTGTACCTTCCTCAGTCTATCTTTGTCTCAAGTCTTGCATCACACACCTCTCGTAGTCCAATGTAGGTCATTGTCCCTTAAAAGATGTATATGCAAAACAAATAATAAATAAATAAAATAAATCTATTAGTAAATCATTCATTTAATATTTATGATGTGTGGTTATTAAAAAAATATTTCTTATTTTAATATTTTGTGATTACAATTGCACTAAAATTGATGTAGCAATAGCAAATGGAGAAGTCAAATGGACTTTTGTTCTACAAAAATTCTCTTTTCTTGGTAAGACTTTCAATGAATTGAAGTTGATAATTTTGGTTACTAAAGATTTTTATTTGTTTTTTGAATTCCAACTTATTTTAACAGTACAACAAGCATAATTAATAGCATAGTCAATATAATTAATAGTAAAGAACTATTGAAACTCTTACTAAGGTAATAATGGCCAAATATATATATATATATATATATATATATATATATATATATATATATATATGATTGCTATCTATTTCTAAAATAAAGTCATCCTTAATTATTTGCTTGCTTAGAATCTATATTTGATCAAATAAAATATCCTTGGAGCAAAACGCTACTTGCTTCTTGCAATAATTTTAAAAATTAAGGAACAAAATCAAATTCAAAGCACATATATTACCCTAATTAAAATATTATCTTCTACAAAGGGATGACCATAAGGATCTTCCATCCAAAAAAAAAAAAAAATTAAAATCATGAATTATCTTTACTATTATTATTTTTTTTCTTCCTTATAATGTATTCAACACGTAAAACCAATTTTTTTATTGTTTATTTGTTTTTTGAAAATCATTCTCAAATTTGTTTTTTGCAAAGAGTATAATAAAAGTTACTATAGGTATTAGACATGCTTTTATAAAAAAGAAAATTTTGTATATTTAATTTGAAAAGCAATAAAATAAAATAAAAAAGTACAACCAAACATAATCTTATTTAATTATTTTTATTTTAAAATTCCAAGGTTCTCCTTTACAAGGATTTGATCATTCATAAGGAAGTATAGTACTCAAGAATTTTACTTTCATTTATATTATAATTGATCAAAAAAATTTAGATAATCTAGATAAAATGGCAAATGGGATGGGATTTCCCTAAGTTCCTATTCGCTTGGGCCCACATTAAGGATGGAATAATAAACATATAGAAATTAATATTTTATTTTTAATTTTTAGAGTTCTAAACAACTTAGCTGGAATACATCTTACTATAGCAAACCTCTCATTAAGAAAACTACCAATTCTACATATTTATTTAAATTAAAATATTCTAAGTTCATAACCTTTTTTTTTTTTTCTCTTTTCATGCCAAAGCCAACCCATAAAGAAAGGTACAATAGAAAATGAGAAAAGAAAGCCCACCAGCTCCCACGTGGTGGAAGCATTTATAATGCTTACATATTTTCAATTCATCCTCACCACATAGAATCATGATTTCTAAATTGCAACTCATGAGTCAAAAGCATCTTTAGTAAGCACTAGGACCTAGGTTGTTATTCTTCACAATTATTTCTCAAAGTTTCCAAGAACTGGAACAAAAAGATGGTAAGGTATTTTGATTTATGCAATTCGATAAGCTACTTTGAGATTCAAGCATGGTGTATCTCCATTATTGTTGCCTAAAAGTTCAAATTCAACCAAAACCTTAATGATTCTAATTCATAAAGTGACCTTGTTTTAATGGGTAAAACTTAATTTGATGTTACCATCTATATGTTGTATGACCATAGGAGTAGTAATGCTTGAATATGAGTCAGCCCCAACAAAGAATTGAACTTACAGGAATTGTGGGTGATCAATTAACCACTACATCAAAACTTTGATAATAAATAAAAATGGACAAATCTTTGTGATATTGCTTATAGTTTTCAGATTGAACAATTATAGTTTCACCTATAATGATGATTAGAACCAATTAACTATTTACTTTTTATTTTTTCTATCAAGTTTCACTCATTTTCTTTAGGAAAATTAAATCATCAGTCTCTACGAAACATCTGCAAATAGTATGTTGGCAGTTTGGAAAATCAACAATCCAATTTCCATAGTTCAACAATCAAATTCATTGAGCCTACAACATGATATCAATAATCTCCAACATCACAAATTCACCACAATATTCATGAAAAAGTGGTTTGATATATGCCTCCTAAAACAAAATAGTTGCAAAACCCATTGTAGAAAATTCATTTCCCAAAGAGAATCTAGTCGCCACTTTCCAAAAACAGAGTTCCAGCCACCACTTCCCAAAAAACAGAGCAACATGCATCATTTCATTCCAAGTACATTGAAACCCAAAATTTACAAAAAAAAAAAAAAAAAACTATAATACAAAATCTGAATATGAATAGGTACAGGTTAGAGCTTACATTAGGTGTTAATGCCAAAAATTGCAGTCGAATGCCAAACAACATGAAGGAATGGGTTTCTAAAATAGCATAAACACAAACAAATTGTTATATTTATTAGATTAAATATTTAGCCTTAACAAACACCCCATAAAAAATCATAAACACCAAAAAAAAAACCCTAAACTATAAAATTGAAAATATTTTGAGAGAGAAAGAGATTTACCAGTCAAAGATTTAGCTAATGGTGGTCAAACATGGATTTCGCCAGTCTTGTAAGGGATTCTTTAAAAGGGTATGGAAATGGGACTCTATAACAAGAAATCAATGGCCAAAACCAATGAGTTTTTATACAAACACTAAAATAGTGAAAATATTTAGAGGCATTTGGAAAACTAGGAAAATCACAAATGGCATGAGAAAAATAAGAGCATTGAAAAATTTTTATGACCACAACAAGACTCTGAGGTCTATCATCTGCCATAAAACAAGAAACAGATCTGGTTTTCACAACCTTAAACATTTTCTTACCGATCTTCCTAAAAAACCTTTGGACAATATCAATACCAATTTCATTAGCATAGACGGATCTGCCAATAGTAGTATATGCCTCCTCTGTAATCAATCAAATAGTAGCAGAGGCCTCATTAGCAAAATGATAAGGATAGTTAGGGTTTTGATGAAGTGGTGGGAAAGCCAAATGATAAAAGGCAATGGTGTTTCCAATTTATTGTTGCCTGTTGTAAATCTTAGTGGTGGAGAGGGTTTTCTAGGTCAACCATTGTCGAGGATTTTGAAAGGTTGTTCCTTTTCAATAATTTTGGAGCAAAATAATTCTATGAGATATATAAATATATAGTTATAATTCCTTAACACTTCTCTAAAGCGCCAAGGTAAAATAATAATACTAAGACGCTTACCATAAGCACCATTGAATGATAATGTAAAGTAAAATATACTACAACAAATAACGTCACTTCTAATAAGCGTCATAAAATTAAAAAAAATATACTAAACAATGATGCTTCCAAACAAGCGCCATTGAATATCTGATAAAACGTTAAATAATGACACTTTATAAAAACGTTTAAGAAATAAAACGTCATTGTTTTCTATTTTTGTAGTAGTGAGGTTTTTATGCAGTAACCACTCAATTTTGTCCATATTAAATAATCCCATCTAGTTTACAAGCTTCATAGAGCATTGTATGAATTGAAGCAAGCTCCTTAGGCTTGGTTTGAGAAGTATGCAACAACCTTATATACCTTTGGGTTTGTTTTTGCAAGGTTAAATATATCTTTGTTTATAAGGATCACATCACAACATACTACCTATGTTTTAGTATATATCGATGGTACTAGTAACTAGAAGTGATGCTCAAATTGTCTCAATTTTTGGAATGGGATTGCATAAGGAATTTACTCTGAAAGATTTAGGAGTGGTCTATTACTTCTTAGGAATACAAGCAAAGTAAACTATAGATGGTATACATTTGTCTCAAACATAGATTGGTTATGTAAAGCTAAAATGCATGATGCTAAGACTCTATCTACACCAAAGACAAGTGAACTTCAATTTTCTAGATTGGGTAGTACTCTTGTTGTTGATATCAAGTTGTACAAATTAGTTATTAGAGTTGATAATAACTAGGCCTCAGGTTTCTTTTAGTGTAAACAAGGTTTTTCAATTCATGTCTAATAATCTCACTATAAGGTTGTCAAATGGATCTTAAGGTACTTTAGGGGTACTAAACCATGGTTTGAACTTCAAAATAGTAATTGCCCTTAAATTGGTATGTTTTAGTGATGCTAACTAGTGTTAGGACCTTGATGATAGATACCTAACATATGGTTGATCTAATTTAATTGCTTGGCATTCAAAGAGACAACATATCATTTCAAGGCTAAAGGCCGAGAATAGGAGTTTGGCTAATCTAGTAGCAAAGCTTAGTTAGATTCATTCATTGCTTACCAAGCTTAGAATAGACTACCCCTCATAACCTTAGTTCAATTATGCTTGCTTTTAACCCTGTTTACATGCAATAACCAAACATGTTGCTATTAGACATGTATCATCTTTGAGCCAAACTAGATATCCTAACTAAGGTTATCTCAAGTTTTAGTTTTTAAAATTTAAGAAACAAACTTAGAGTAAAAGATATTTCTACCTTAAGCTTGAGAGGGAATATTAGAGAATGACTAAAGAATTAGTTAGTCTACTGTATATTATGGTTTTATATTAGTTATCCTGACTTGTGTGAAATTCAAGTATCATAATATGATTGGTGTTGTGAACCCTAGATCTCTTCGTTCCCAACCCTGGATCGTATAGGTGCATATAAACTACCTTAGGCCTCTAGATCATATGTAACAGAAGTAAAAACAACATTTTTTAACATTCAAGGATGTAGAGAATAGTCATTAGAAAACCTTTACCTATAATTTGGACATATTCCCAAATCAATTCTGCTAGGTGAAGATGAAGCCTGAAGAGTCTAAAGGTCTTGTACGCCTAAAATCTTCTATATGATAACTCGAACCACGATCTTCGCACTCCAAAATGTGAGATTTAGAATGGAGGAATACTAAGCTTTTTTTTCTTTCTCTCTCTAGAGGTGGAAGACAAGTGTCTCACCAAAGTGATGGAAACCCTACTTAAGGGGTGTTTATAGGGTTCCTCTACTACGCTTAAGTGACTTAAATCTACCAAGGCTTGGGTCACTTAATCTAATCTAAAACAAGTTCTAATTAATTAATTAACTACATAAGGGCATCTAATTAATCAATAAGCCAAATCTAAAGACTTTGTTCATTATCTCATGTACAATCTTGTGTAATTACCAAAATACCCTTATGCATAAGAGTGAACCTAGAGCTAATCCAACCTCTCATAAACCATGTCATCATGGTATATGAGTTCAGAACGAGGACCATTGGGACCCATAGGAGTATCGGCTCCCTCACAATCCAATTCTAAAGTTGATTCAACATACCACTAAAGAGAATCAACTACACTCCATTACCCTATGTAAATAACGACGAGACAAATTTAAGGTATGTGACCTACTATTTACTCCATGTAGACTTCTTATGAACTATATGTTTATAATCTAACAAGGTAGTGTTATCACCTATCAAGATTAATTTTCAAATCCTTGGGTTATAGATCCCACTTATTATGTGATCAATCGACATACTTTAGCTCCAATGAACATATGTCAAATTCCACTAACGGAATTATTATGGCCATAGATTTCATAATCACATGTCCTTTAGATCACTCAAGGGGACACACTGTCTTAATTCATGAGAAATTATGGTGCCTCTATTGAGAATATCTATTGCCACCAACCTTCATCAATAGTGACCCAATATATAGGGATACATGACCACTTTAAGATCTCACTCATAGGTCAAAGCCTCTTATTGATTTTAGCACAGGTTCAATATCCTCTCAAGGTTGAGAGTCCATACAGTATAGTAGCTTGGCGAATCATGACACAAAACTATCAATTGTCATGATTCATCATAGGTTTTATCTAGTATGCATCATATACACTAGTGCACTTACCATGGGAAACTCAGTCCAACGACTAAGATAAGTCATCCCTCAAACTAGGAGGTGTTGCACTACTAGATTGCCCAAATCCATGAACTGACTATGGATAACTTATCTACTTACAAGGAACCCATGACTTGTATCCTCTATGCAACTCCTAATGCACCTATGTCATGTATAATATAAGATATATGAGTTTAATGCTCAAAACAATCTCAATGCATAGAATGGATGACAAGAGGATAGTCAAGTCTAACTTTATTACATCATGTCTTGCTTTTAAGGGCTCAATCCCAGCACCTAAGGTCTTACCCATAAATCAAAGCCTCCTATTGACTTTGGTACATGTTCAATATCCTCTTAAGGTTAAGAGTCTATGTAATATAGTAGCTTGGTGAATCAAAACAATAGATAGTCTTACATCATGATTCACCGTAGGTCTTATCCAATGTGCATCACATACACTAGTGCACTCACCATGGGAAAACCATCTCGACGCCAAGACAAACCATCCTTCCAATTAGGAAGTAGTGTACTATAGTCTTAGATGGATTGCTCAAATCCATTAATCGACTATGGATAACTCATCACTTTACAAGGGACTCATGACTTAGATCTTTTACACAACTCCTAATGCACCCAAGCCATGTACATTAATGCAAGTCATGTGGGGAGTGTATGCTCAAATAACCCATTAATGCAAATGGGATAATAAAGGAAAACAAGAAGCATAAATAAATAAATTTATAAATGAATTTCTATTTGTTATATCATGTCATGCTTTCTAGGGCTCACTCCCAACAATTGACTAATCTTAGATCTTGTTAAAAGGATTGTTAGGTCATTTGTTGTATGTATACATATACTAATTGTACAAATATTTTAAGATATTAATGAAATAATCTAAGAAATAATATTAGGATAAAAAAGCAAACTTGAAGTAACTTATTCAACAAAAATTGCACACTTAGTATCGTTTAAGAGATTGAGAGAAATAACAAACCATTAATTTGATGACTGAAAAAAAAATAGAATATTTGCACATTAGGAGTTTGAAATGGTGCATGGAAAGAACAAGTGCATTTAATATATACAATTTTAAAGATTATTAGCCATAAAGTGAAAAAACAATTGATTATTGTCGCTTGGATTTTATTTGTCTAAATCAAATTAAATTTGTAAAAAGAAGAGTTCAAATAGAAAATGGGAAATATGCTTATTTAACTTTGATTTTAAATTAATTGAGTTTTTAATTGATGATAAAAACACAAAGGAAAGTATATGAAGGATACTGAGTTAGTGAAAAATATGAGGGAAAGAAAATAGAGAGAAAATGATAAGTAACAACAAAATAAAGAAAAACAAAAATAGATTTGAAAATAATAAACTAGTTTTACACGTTTCTTTAAATTCACTACACTTATTTTTCTTCTTTTATGTAAAGATTAAGTAATTTAAAAATACATAAATTTCTAACAAATTTTAATTTTTATTTGAATTTGTTTCCATAGTAAACTACTTCCTTAGTACTTTTTGGAACCAAACATAACTTAAAAATAAATCACTGAATTGCGATCAATCTTATCAAATTAAAAAAAAATGTTAATTTTACTCAACGTCTTAGGATGCATGGCATCCCTAGTTGAGAACAACTTTTAGACAAGTTTTGGTCAATTAAATAAGGTTAGTGACTACAAATTTTGTTATATTTAAAATATTAAAGTTTAAATACATGATAAATCTGACCAAGAAAAACAAGAGATAGAGCTACCATAATTTTGTAGTATTCTAAATTGTAGTCCTCTAGACTTAGCTATAATATGTTATGTTGTTTTTAGATTAAAAGAATTAATTATTTATTAAGGTTAATAATACCTTAATTTAAATAAATAAGATTAAAATATGGATAAAAATTTCCTAAAATATTTAATAAAATAAAAGAAAATGTTTCAAAGAGTTTCACAATTCAATGTCAAATCTTTAAAGACAAAAATCAATGTAAAGTCAAAGGTTTAGAATCATAATCAATCTGAGATCAAATTGAATCTTAAGGTCAATATTACATCTAGAATTTAGATTTTTGTTTTTGAAAGCGAATCTTTTAAACCAATTAAAGAGGATGGTTAATTTTGGTTATCAGTTCTATTAAATCAAAAGCCTATATACATCTTATGTATTCAATACTTAGATTTATTAACAATAGGATCAAACTAAGGTAACCGGTAATCAAGGTATTCCCAAGCATCATTAGTACCTTGGTAAATGATGAGGATTAAAATCATAAACTAGGAAGGCTCTCAAAAAGCCTATTTTAATATAATTGAGGTACTCATAATAGGCTCACTTCTTTAGTTTGTTGCTAATGTCATAGAAAAAATTGTTTTGATGTGTTTTGTGAGAATTTTCCAAGATTAAGGACATTTTGTGAACTTCCAATACCTCATGAACAAAGAGTATTTAAAGAAAAGACATTATCACCAATAGCAGCACTAAGTAAGAGCCTTAAATTAGCGCACTTAAGTCAAGTCTAAGGAGAATAGCACACCTTGAGGGTGGCAAACAATATTGCGCACTTACAGAAGTACTTCAATAGCTCAACTTTAAGTGGTGGTGTGGATTCCACACTCAAGAAAGCCACCATATTACACACTTAAAGGACTCTTCTCATATTATTTTATAGTCAAATTGTGCACCTTCCTTAAGTATTCTAATGATGACACACCCGATAAAGCAAGATATGATGTAACAAAGGTAAACTTCATTGTCTCCTTGCTATCCATTTTATGCATTAACATTGATTTGAGCATTCAACCCATATTACTTGCATTATACATTACTTGGGTGCATTAAGAGTTGTATAAAGGATACAAGTCATGGGTTCTTCGTGAGATGATAAGTAGCACACAATTAGTTCATAGATTTGGGTAATCCAGTAGAGATTATAGTGTATTACCTCCTAATTAGAGGGATGACTTGTCTTGGTCTTCGGGATAGGGTTTCCATGGTGAGCACACTAGTGTGTATGGTTACACATTAAATAGGACCTACCTACGATGAATCATGACAAAAGGCTATAAGGTTGTCATGATTCACCAAGCTATAGTGTACATAAGGGTGTTTTGGTAAAAATGAGGAAGTTGACATTTTTATATTAATGTTGGTGGTCCTTACTCGAGTCCATATTCCTAGGTAACACATTATTTGAGGGATATTTAGGTTTTTTATTCATATGTATGTATAAAGACATTTTTGGTAAAGCAATGTTGCATAAGAGCTTATGAATATTCTTTTTGGATTGGGTTGATTAATTAATTGAAGCTTAATAAGGTTAATTAATTAATTAGGACATATTAGGCTAGTTTAAGTGACCCAAGTCCAAAATGGGCTCAAGTCACTTAAGCTGATAGACAAGCCTATATAAACCTTCTCAAGGGTTTAAGGCTTGATGTTTTCCAAAGAGAGAGAGTCCTAACCTCTTATTAGGATAGATTAAAAGCATGACATGATGTAACAATACATGGTGTCTGTTATTTATAATATAATTCCAATTTCTCATTTGTCTATTTAATTCATGTATTATACTTTTTAAGCATTCAAGCATGAAATCTCTTGCATCACACATAACTTGGATGCATTAAGAGCTACATGGAAGATCTAAGTCATAAATTCCTTATAAGTAGATGAGTTGTTTACAATTGGTTCACACCTATTTGAGATTGTAGTGCACTACCTCTTAATTAAAAGGACTGGTCTTGGTCATTGAGATGGTTTCCCATGGTGAGTGCACTAGTGTGTATGAGGTTACACATTGGAAAGAACTCATAATGAGTTATGACATAGGTTATCAGGTAGTCATGACTTTATTAGGCTACTTTGTTGTATGAGCTCTTAACCTTGAGACAATACTAAGTTAGCGTTAAGGTACTCATTGGGTATTCACTGACTTTAACATATGAGTGGGACCCTAAGGTGGTCATATATTCCCTATAGATTAGGTTACTATTGATTGAGATTGGTGACAATAAGTATTCTCAAGATAGGCACTATGATATCTTATGGGTTTGAGATAGTGTGTTCTCTTGGGTAATCCTAAGGATATGTGATAAGGAAATCTATGGTCGTAATAATTCCTCAAGTGGAATTTTACATATGCTCTTAAAGAGCTAGAGTATGTCAGATAATTTTAAGAGGTTGATAGCATTCACCTTGTTAAATTACGAAAACCAATTCATGGGGAGCTAGCTTATAATGGATCATAGGTCACGTACCCTAGTTTAGTATCTCATTTTAATATCATAATATATTGGATTACAATTCATGAATATTTTTATTTGAATGTTGAGTCAAGTTTAAAATTGGATTCTAAGGGAGCTAGTATTTTCCTATGGGTCATTAGTGGTGTTTGCTCAAGCTCATATTACATAGTGACACATTTATTGAGGTTATTTGATTTTTTTTATTCATATATGTAAACATAAGGGTGTTTTGGTAAATACATAAGAGTTTATGTGCAGACCCTCAATTTTGTCCCTTGACACTTGCATTTATCCTATGAGTGTCACATGCACCCATGTTTTCATATGGCACCACTAGGGCCTCCTTTTGGGCTTGGTCAGTTTTTTTTAGCCTTGTTTAGGTTCGTATGTGGTTCATTGTGGTGTGAGTATGGTTCATTTTGGAGTGCCATCATGGCCATTTTCCTAGTTGTTGGCATCATTCCATAGGAAGGAAGTGGGGTCATCCCGAAGTTTTAGCTCAGTTGGAGTTTATCGGAGTGTGTCTGACCTCGGAGCACTTGGGCCTGTTTTGGCCATATTTCCTTCATCCGAACTTGGAATTGTGCATCATTTTTTTTCATGGACTCCTTATTATTCAGGGAAAATTCTTTCAAAATTTCATAATTTTTCTCAATTAGCTCGACCAGTTCCCAAAGTTTCAGTTTAGGCAGAATGCATGGGAGCAAGTCCGAATTCGGAGCACTCGGGCTTGTTTTGGCCATATCTCCCTCATCCTACCTCAGAATCGTGCACCATTTTTTTTCATGGACTCCTTATTATTCAATAAAAATTCTATAAAAATTTCATAATTTTTCTCAAATGGATCGACCAGTCCCCAAAGTTTCGGTTTAGGCAGAATGCATGGGAGCAAGTCCGAATTCGGAGCACTTGGGCTTGTTTTGGTCATATCTCCCTCATCCGACCTCAGAATCATGCACCATTTTTTTTCATGGACTCATTATTCTTCAGGGAACCTTTTGTCAAAATTTCATAATTTTTCTCAACCGGTTCGACCAGTTGGCGTCCGATTCAACTGGTTCATCGAGCTAGCTTGTATGGAGCACTGGTTTTGATGATTTTGAAGCCCAATTCCTTCATGACTTGGGCCCATAAGCTCCAGATCGGTCTTGGGATATATTGTGGGTCCATTTTGGGCCTTGTTTTGGGTTCCTTGCAGCCCACCATGAATTCATATGGATCCTTGGTGGTGAAGCAAGCTGAAAACTTAAAGCAGTCAGCTTGCATGGAGAATTGGTGAGGAGAGTTATTGGGGAGTGTGGTTTCGAGGTTGAAGGGCTGTTTTTCAGAGCTGAATGCATGGGAAAATGAATAGAAGCTGGAGGAACAAAGGGGTCTGATATAAAAGCTAAAAGAGAGAAGAATAGGTGGACTTCTCTCTGGATTTTAGGAAGGAACTCTATAAAAATGGTGAAAGCTAAAGGAGAAGAGGGTGAGAGCTTAAAAGAGAGAAAGAGAGTGGGGGAAGAGTTCTAGACCTGAGAAAGTTCTGTGTGTTGGGAGAGAAAGAAAAAGAAAGAAGGGAGGAAAAAAATAAAAATAAAAAAGAAACAGAGGAAAGAGTGAAGGAAACGGAGGTTTTAAGAGATTTCTGGTTGTAGAGGGAGTAGTTTCTTGTTCATGTTGCTGAAGGGGAAAGCCTTGATTTCTGGAAAAGGAACTTGGACGTTTGCTACCCCGGTGACTTCATTTCTACCTCGGCATCTTCAGCGCATGCATAGGTAACTCTTTGATCCTGATTTCTGCTATTTTATATTCTCTTTCTTTTTTAGGTTTGTTGCAATAATGTGTTTAAACAAGAAAATGAGGGCCTTTGCTGATTAGTCTTTGGGTCAAGTTTGTAAGTTATCTGAGACTATGCATGTTTGATTCAACTGAGAGTGAGTCTGTTATTTTTTTAGCATTCGAAACGGTCATTGGAGGTATATGAAAGATAAGGCTGGGATCCTTGCATTTTCGTTATTGCATGCTTAAGCTCCCATGTATGGTGTGATTTGTTTTGTGAACAAAGCAAGTATTTCTCTCATTAGCAACCAGTTTTGATTTGCTTTGAGTAAGCAAAGGTCTCTGGTGCTCGGATTCAGGTTTGGAATGAGGGTTCCTTGGCCCTCAATTTAGGTTTGTTTTGCTTCCTTCATAAGGCCTTCGTGGTTCCCCTTGTCATTGCATCTAGAGGACCTTTGGGGTTTTGGTGCCCATTTGTTGGTAAGGTTCTGGGTTTTAGAATTAAATTGATCTCTTGTGTGATTTGGTTGCTACGGGAGATCCTCTGTTTTTTCCTTTATTTTTTTTATTTCTTTTTTTTCGCTATTATTTTCTTCTATTGTTACTCGTGTGTGGTTTTCTTGGCTAACTGATCATTGATTGGGTTTCAAAGGCTGTCCAAGTTTAGTTTTTTTTTTTTTATATATATTGGCCCCTGAGGCCTTGACCTTAGTAGTTTGCAAATAAAAAGGGGGCATTGGTTGACCATTTGATGCATTCGTTTGTTTTAAGCCTGAATGTGGAAAGAGAATTAATAGTCCTAATGGCTTATAAGGCAACTGTTTAAAGTTTTGGTCATATCTGATTGCTTATGAAGGCAAAGCTTTTGTGCTCATTAAATGGCATTCTTTGGGACCTTGGTTGCATGTATGTTTGGAGTAAGGACTCCATTGTTTGGTTGCATAGTGATGGTGGAATTTGCATTCTGCTTGTGGCATTCAAGTAAGGTCTTTGCTGCGTTATTGGTTTCAGGTTTGGAAGTACAGTCAATTTTTATTTTTTTTGGGTTGCCATCGGGCTTTCATGCTAGGTTCCAAAATACCAAAAAGGGGCTTGCACTTTTAGTTTAGGGAACCATTCCCTTTAGTTTTGATTTGAGAAAAAGTCTCTTTGGACTATTTTGTTTGGAATTTGGGGTAGACCATTTTGGTTTTTCAATTAGGATTAGAGGTTATGGCATATTGGCTAAGCCACTGTGCTCATCATTCAACCATTGGGGCCTCGTTGGTCCTAGATTTGGCAAGGGAGGGGACATGGTGTTCATTTCCTCTGATTGTAGGAAATACGGTTAATTTGTTTGGGAAGTAAGCCTTTTCATTTGTGGCCTTGCTCTTTTAGGCATGCATGCTAAAGGCTTATGGAAAAATTGCATCTACTAAAGCATTGGCTTAAGTGGCGAATTTTAAAGAAAACAATGCATTTTGGGTGGCTCGGGTTTGGCCTTTTATGGAACACATTGCATTGTTTCGGCCGGTTCTCCCTCATCCAGGCTCGGAATTGAGTGTTACCTGTTTTGTTGGATTCCTTATTCTCTGAGGAATATTCTGGTAAAGTTTCAAATTTTTTCTCAATCGGATGAACCAGTTGGGAACCGGTTCAACAGGTGGCTTGGTGGAAGCCCTGTTTTATAAATGCTTTGCATTGTTTCGGCCGGTTCTCCCTCATCCGAGCTCGGAATTGAGTGCCATTTTTTTTTTTTTGGATTCCTTATTCTCTGATGAATATTTTGGTAAAGTTTCAGATTTTTTTCTCAACCGGTTGAGCTAGTTGGGAACTGATTACTACTCAAAAAGGGCTATTTGATAGCTTGTAATTAATCTTTTTAAACACTTTTGAGTAGTAGTTAGTGCCTTTTAACCCAATTAGCATGTTAAGGCCCCTTTCAATCAATTCTAATCAAATTGTGTAAGTTTTGGTGTTTTGTTAGTATTTTGATCACCAAAGCATTATGAGATTGAGGAGAGTTATATGGAATCCTTGGAAAGCAATGGGAAGCTTAGAGGCATGAAGAATCAAAGCTTTGAAGCACTTTTGCCATAAACAAGTCTGAAATGCAAGGGGAAGCAAAGAGAATCCAACCTTGAAGCATTCTTGATGACAGTCACTGCAGCCACTTTTGGAGCACTTCCCGAAGTCCAATTTATGCATACAATATGTCATTTGAAAGCTTAGGAAGTCAACAATCCAATGCTTCAAACCGTGTGCAATTTGGAGCTGAAATGAGGAAGTTACAGCCTTTGGAAGATGACTGCTCCAAGCTGAAGGAAGGCTTCAGAAAAGTGCTGCGAAATCACCATTTTGTTGCGGAATGATTTCGCAGCCTTTTTGTACAATAACATGGATTTCCCCTGAAGCTTCACGCCGCGATGGAAGCCAAGCACCACAAGATGGAAGCCAACTTCGCAAAGGTGTTGAATCAGCCTTTTGCTGCAAAGAAATTTCACAGCTCTTCTTGTGTACCTGCGAAATTTCGCAGACCTCACTTTTCACCTGTGAAGTGGTCCTTAGTGCTTCCCGATATTTGTAACCGACACTTGGAGATATTTTTCATTAGATTTTTGTTGCCTAAATGCCCAAATTCTCCTTGGAAGTCACCAATGAGAGGATTCCTTAGTTTTTAAGTTAGGAATTTGGCTAAAATATCGATGTAATAGTTGATTATGTGATTTTGGTATAAAGAGAGCCCGAGGAGCCTGTTCTGAGGGGGTGAAACCTTTTATAAAAGTTTCAAAGTAATACACAGAGCTTGAGCTCTGCTTTACCTTCTCTCTTTGATTGTGTTTTTACTTATTTTACTAAGTTATGCACTCTCTGAGGAGTTTTCCCCAGAGAATGAGTAACTAAACTTTCTAGTTCCTTGGATTTAAGGTTGCCGGGAAAGGTTCCAAGTGCAAGAATCAGAAGCTTTGTGGTTTCAGCTATGAATGAAGAGTAAGTGTGTCCCATGAATGGTTTCTACGTTTTTAGTTAACTTAAAACGTCTTGGAGTCACCTAGGCCAACACTTGGTAAGGCAAGTGATCTCTAACCATGGAGATGCACTAGTTTACCCCTTGCGAGCCTCTGGTAGGTGACTTAAAGGTAGGATTTTCTAGAATTGCCAACACTTGGTAAGCTTTTGGACTCTAAGGAGACATCCATTAGTTATCTTTTGCGAGCTTGTGAAGGGAAGTCCAAGGTTAAAGATCTCCTTGAATGGTAAAGGCTAGTGAGAGGCTCGACCCATTGCAAGTTGCATCAGTGAGAGAATTAAAGCTGAAATCCAATTGAGGGATGCATTTGTGCAACACCTGTTAGAGAATTGACTTTATGTTAATTCTCTAAATAAGAGGAATTGAACCAACTGATCGGAGCTATGCTTTTGCATGAGGAACCTCCCCTGTAAACCTGAATCTCCAAGGAATGTTTTTCTTCTTAAGTAATTTTCATCACTTGCTGTGTAGTTAATCTAAGTTCAAACCTTTTTCAACCAAAGTTTGTGATTTATTCCTTAAGCTAATTTTGAAATGAAACAGCACCAATTCACTTTGAATTGGTATCATTTTCAACTTGAGTACCCTTCCCAGTGGAACGATCCTAGAGCCACTATGCTATAGTAGCTTTGTATTTGCTACCCTAGTTCATGGTGTTATAGGTTATAAATATTGTTGATTACTCTCGCCATCAAGGAGCACCAGCTGGACACGAACCAGCTGAGACACCAATTAGGCATGAATCAGGAACCAATTCAACCGGTTCTACTAGGTAGTTCCAGTTTCAGCGTGTTTTGACCCCCATTTTTGTTATGGTTTGGGCACTTAGGCTCCAAGGCACTTGTAGGCCACCTTGAGGGTCTGAATCCAGATTTGGTTTGAATTAATATGGGCTTACCTATGAGTTAAGGGTATTATTGGCTAGGAAGGTCAGGAGGGGGTTTATTGTGAATGTTTAGCTTGGGCACATTTTGATGTTTGTTTAAAAAATGCTTACCATGTGTTGACTAACCCCTCATTACAACGCTTGGCTAGGGACCCAAGGTACGTACTTTGACCCATGGTTTAAGCTCATTTGTGGGCCTTGGTATCTAATGATTGATGTTTTGAAATGTGATTGCCATGCATGCTTGTTGAGTATTTATTCCTATTGGCTAATCATTTATGGAGCGCTCGGCTAGGGACCACAGGTATGTGTTTGATTGTTGGTTTTTGTGTTAGTATGCCCACATGGCATTTGGATTGCGATGCTTGTTATGCATTGATGCTTATTGACTGATCTTTTCTGCAGCGCATGGCTAGGGACCTCAGGTACGTCATTTGTTGATTTATTGAGTGCCTTTGCATGCTAGATATCGAGTAGGTTTGTGTGATTCATGTTGTCTATGATTAGCCTAAGAGGCTATTTGATCCTTGACCCATATACTCCCACATGCCCAATTCAATAGTAGAGACCGAGTTACGGGTCTAGAAGGGTGCTACCTCACATGAGGTACCTTCTCGATAAGTAACCTGATCCCCGGACCCAGACTCAAGTTTCATAGACCGCTTTGTCCATACTGGAGTCATCAGGGTTTTTGTTCTTACTTAATTTTTCTCATTTCAAAAATAAAAATAAGAAGTAAGTGGCGACTCCAAACAAAACCGTTCCTCATTGGGGACGGATTTTTCAAAACTCGAAAACCACTTTTCCATTCCATTCCACATTACTTTTTTTAAAAAGAGAGATAGCGAGTCGCACCATCCAAGTGGATCGGGTGAGGGTCCACATTATGAATGATCTTTCTAAATCAAACTCATTAATGAATTGAAGTCTAATAGAGCTAATTAATTAATTATGATCTAGTGGGCTAGATTAAGTGACTTAAGCCCAAAATGGGCTCAAGTCATTAAATCCCACAAGGAAGCCATATATAAACCCCCTTAAGTATTAGGGCTTCTTCACACTTTTTGGCTATTCAGATTTCTAGAGAGGCACCATAGCCTCCATCCATCCCTTATAAAGAGGATTCCACCTCCTGACATGCCAAGATATAGGAAATAGAGCCATCGAGTGGAAGTTATTAGTCTTCAAGCTTTGTATCATTTCGTCACCTACTAGAATCGATTTGGGAATACCCAAATCCTAGGTATCTTCTAAATCTCTCGATCTAAGTTTTAATATGTAGTGTGGATCTAAGTTTTAATATGTAGCATGCTTTCGTTGTATAGATTTAGAAAGGCATAGGATAGTTCTTGCATCCACCTCATAAATTTAGGGTCAAAAATGGAGTTATCTAGATATTCCTACACCTCCTTCCCCATAGAGATGACACCATCATCACATGCCAAGTTTTAGGAAAGACAATTATCAAATAGAAGATTACAAGGTATTCGAGATCCATGCCAACCTCTTTATAGATAGAAATTGATTTGGGAACATTCAGATCACATACATTATTTTTTTATACTCCTAGATTTACCATTTTCATCTATTAATGCTTCTATAGCATAGATCTAGAAATCCTTAAGATGATTTTAAATGCACATTAATGATTCAAGGTTTGAAATGATCTTTCCTAGCCATTCCAACAAAATGTATAAAACTTAGAAAATAAAGAGAAACTATACTAAGGCATACTCAATGTTAGAGAGTCTCTATCTAGGGTTTGTTGACTCTTCCTATTTATAAAATTAAATACTTAAATAAAAAAAGGAAAGGATAAAGATATATCATTAGGCTTATGATATATATATATATATATATATATATATATTTGTATTTTAACAAGACAATATTATCTAATTGATTTTTATTAATCACGAGATACTTTTAGGTTTTATTCATATTCATTAGGCCATGTGTAGGAGTATTAATCTTCTACTTCCCACCCTTTTCCTGCTTTTTTGAGTGTTCAAATTTTTTTAAAACAGATTAGCTTCCGAAAAATATGAAGGAAAGAAAAAAAACTATTAAGAAAATGATTTCTCATGTTTGGTTTTACCATAAGGAAATTAAATATAATTAAAATTTATCAAAAAAATTTATATTTTAATTTATTTAATCTTTATATAATGAAAGAAAATAAGTAAAATGAATTTGAAAAAACATATAAAAATAATTTATTAAATTTAAATTAATTTTTTATTTTTCTTCACCTTTTCTTTCTTTATATTTTTCTCCTTATTTTCTTTTCTTCATATTTTCTCTCAAATTTTAGAAACCAAATATAATCTAAATCTTTGAAAGAAAGAGAATTATAGTAAAAAAAAAAAAAAAAAACACATGGCAAACTATTGAGACTTCCATTAGAGATGCTATATGTCGAGTAGAGGCTTACCCACCTTATGGGCTAATGGACTTCAAAGGTCGTACGTTATGTGGAGTTTGCCTAGTTTTATAGAAATTGCGCTATGAATTAAGCTTGGCCTATGGATCCTTTCGAAAATTGATCTATGCATTGGTCCATAGGCCTTTTAGAAATGGGACCGGAGCTTGACCTTAATCCTTTTAAAAACTGTTTAATAGTGCTTAGTCAGTATGTCCTTTCCAAATTGCTTTACGAAGCTTGACCTATAAGCCTTTTAGTAATTATTTTACAATATGGCTTTATGGAGCTTCTTAGAAATGGCTCTACCAAGCTTGGTTCTTGCACTTTAGAGCTTCACCTACAAGCCTTTTAGAAATTGCTCTAAAGAGCTTTTCAGAAATAAAATGACACTTGTAAACATGACCTTAAAGGGACCCTCACACTCTCTATGAAAGATAAAATATAGGTAATGTTAAAATTAAATATTTCATATTTAACATGAGATAATATTAAGTTTGGTTAGACACAATTGTTATCTAATACTATTTGCATATTTGTTCCTAAGCCAACAAAATTGGAGTTTTTTTTTCTATATATAAACTTATGAAGCCTTACAAAATAAGGTGAGGGTGAAAGTAACGATGAAAATATCAGTAAACATAAATATATGAGTGAAAATATCGATAAAATATTGATTGATCTTTTGACAAAAATATCTATGATATCAAAATTATTCAAATAAACTTTAAAAAATAATAAAATAAGCAATAATACACATGTTAAAGTTATTTTATATGTGTAATTGATATAGGTATGATTAATGATAATATTTATTATAGTTCTTTAAAAAAAATCTTAAATTTCTTTAATATATTTATAGTCATTTATTTTAAAAATTAAAAACTATTTTTATTAAAACATATTTTATTACATTTTAAATAAAAATAAATAAATCGATTTTTATAAAATATTTTATTTGAGATTTAATTTTTAAAATTTTATTACAAATTTATGGTGACAACTTTTTTCTATTCACATTAATTTATTTAAATAATTAAAATTAGTAAAAATTATATTAATAATTTATCTTATCAAATTAATTTAAAATTGTAAAATATTAGAATTTCATTAATTTATTTTTTATATTACAAAGATCAAGGATATTTCAATAATATTCCATATTTTTCTTTCTAATATTTTGCCCAACAGATTTTTGATAGCGTATGGATGCCTCCCAATATCTGATATTTCAACAAAATATCAGGGGTGTGAATATGTTATTGCACAGATAAAAAGTTATACCAAAATACTTACTTAACCATTTAAGTGCTCACATTTACCATGCAATATTTCTTTCTTTGCAAATCGCATGCATCTTATTGCTTGGAGATCCAGCATCAAATCACAATAGGAGGAGCCCCAAAACTTCCAATGTCAATAATAAGTATTAGGAGTACACGTTCAATGTATTTAAAGAAGTCAAATTTTACTCCTCCAATAAGTAATTGCATGTTGACTTCATTCCACTACAATGAAATCAATAAGAGCTATTTTCTTACCTTTCATTTTCATTGCTTAATTAAAATTTAGAATTAAAAATAAATAAAAATACACGGGTTTTGAACAATTTGAGAAAACTCATTTTCATGTGACGAATGAATTTTCCCTCCTTCCTAGAGGAAACGGATTCCCTTTCCTTGAATAACTTATAATTAGACAAAGAACCCCTTTATCATAATTGTATTATTATGATTCCTATAATTATTTATTTTCTTTTTAGGTAGAGGTTATGTTCTTATGTTACCATGCAAATAATGATTAAAATTTTATGCATCAATTTTTTATTTTTTTTATAAAAAAATAACAAGGCATTGAAAAAGAAAAATAAACTTCTTACTAAAATGTAAGCTTCATTTAATTTAATAATTAAATCATATTTTATGTAAATAAATCAAATATCAATCTCAAGCCAAAAAGAGTATGGAATTAAGATATAACAATAAAGTTTATAGAGTCAATTAATTCTTACTTTATTTTTTAATAATTTTTTTAACATGTTAACAATGGCATCGAGGTCAAGAATTAGCTCTAATATCATTTGTAATAACTCATTTTTAATCGTGTAAATATTATTCATTTTAAACCTAAAGAGCCCTCACAATTTTAAAATATATTTACAAAATTAAGAGAGATCTATATTCATATAGTATAAAGAACTTTCTCCCCTATTAAATATAGGATATCATAAATTAATTTTAATTCTTCATTCTTACTTCTTTATCATTCACCCATAAGGTCATTGATAAATCAACTACTAATACATCAACACTTTATAAATTAAAAACTAGTTGAAAAATCCATATTCCATTAATGCTTTAAGTATGTTTATATTTGATTTTAAAAAAGTATGAGTGAATACAAATAAAGAAAAAAAAAAATTTAAGTTAAGAGAAAATTTCTCTTAATGAACTTTTCATGAAAATTTTGAGTGAAAAAAAAAAACTAAATTCTTGCTAAATATATTTTTAAAAAATAGTCTTTTTCCTAAAATATATATATATATATATATATATATATATATATATATATATATATATATATATATATATATATATATCTTGTAACATTTTCTCTTTTCTTTTTTCTTAATTCTTTTAATAATATTTTTCTTTTCTTTTCCTTATAGCTTTGAGAGTCTACCGGGCAATAAGTCCTTGCTACCATTATGCCTACTTCCTCTATTTCCATCCGAAGTCCCCTGCAGAGACGCAAAAATATTAACCCCACTTTATGAAAATAGTACCTTCCTCTCTTTCTTTAGATTGATTCATCCATATTCTACAAGTGCTGATGGCAGTGTAAACTCTTTCTTCATGGGCATTATATTTCAAAACATTTCCGGAAGAAAAACTAAAAATCCATTGATGGAATTCTAATTTACTCACTCAGAAAAAGACACTCATCACGACACGTAAGTGGATGAAAAGTACAAAGATTTAAGGGTGGATAATTGAGGGGGTAAAGGACACCTGTTGTCAGTCGCCACCACTTTACGTCTACAGTTAATCTACCGACAGGTGCCCTAGATATTTATTCACACCACTTACGCCTGGTCCAGCCACTTGGGCCCGGCGCAACAACAGGCCAATCAGTGCGTACCATCACTTGGCCACGCATGAAGGGTAACAGTGTAACACTTGGCCGGTCTGGCCTTACCTCATCTCTCCAGCGGCTATCTGTTTGTTTCCATCCTCTCAAGTAACATGGTGAGGAGATGCTTTGCGGCTGTGATTTTACCATCATGTGGGAACTGATTCTTTGTAACATTTTTATCCGTATGAAAACACCTCTCTGAAAATTTAGTTAATATTTAAACATAAATTGGTAAAATATTTTAATTAAGATTATGAAGCATTTTTAGCTCTTCAAAAATCACAAATAGATTCTAAATAAATTTTGGAGATTAAAAGAGTTTGCAATAGAAGGATGCGACAAAAGGACCAACTTTTCTTCTGCATGCTTACCCGGCAAACGGAACATATCTGTTTTGTCAAAATTATAAGACGTGTAGGTCACTCCAAAGAATTTAATTTGACATGATTTTTAGCTCCTACAATTTTAATCCAAAAAAAGTTAATACAACTTTTTTATTTTTTCTTCATATATATATATATATATATATATATATATATATATATATATATATAACTTTCAGTTATCATATAGTTTTAACGTTTTCTATCAGATATTTTTTTTTTAAAATGACAGGTTGTCCTTCCACATAGAGACACGTTTTACCAATTTATATACACGCATGTATCACATCATTTCATTATTGACATGAATGTTTATCAAATTAATTGTAGATATTTTGAGGTCCCACCTTACATTTTATGGGGTTGAAAATTTTTGTTTACTTTTATTAATACCTATTATTAAATTAGTAATGATTTCATATACAAGAAAAAAATATAAATATATATATAATTTTTGGTCTAACAAGGTTTTGCACTACTTTCGTGGCGTCAAATAGAATTAGACATAATTTTGGTCTAATCAAGTGATTTTATGGACCAAACATTAATCTTGACGCAACCAGGGAAGAGCTAAGTATGCTGATGCCACCATGCAGACAAATTAGTTGATCAGTTTGTCTCTTTTCCTAAAACTCGCTAAGCATCCTCCCTCGACCTTGATTAAGATGTTCAAATGTTGGCTAACTATAAGGCAATGCAGATGGGTGTGGAGATGCCTTGTTGTTATATTTGGAAAAGCAGCACATAATCATCATTAATTATAAAGTAGAAAGCTGTCAACGGTTCTATATACAATACATGAGTAAATGTCCTCCAGTTCTATACTTGTGTGTCATTCTCAAATAATATCCTCTAATGGCTTGGCAAGCCATTGAATTACACATTAGGAAGTAGATACACTGGCAATTAATGGACGCGAGAACTACTGCTTTTGCATAGAAGATAACACCAGACTTACCTTAATTCAAGACTATAATATCTCTCCCTCTCTCTCCAAATCCAGGATTTGGCTTTAATTCCATCTGTAGTTAGACTGTTTGATGACTTCTCCCAGTGTGCTGGGCTTGATCACCCTTAAACATGTGAGCTGGGAAATCTCTGGTTGGTCCGACCTCCGGGGAGTTGAGCTCAGGGGGGCTAGGGTCGCGCTTTATCCAGACAATGAAGATGAGAAAGAGAAGGAAGATGGAGAAGAGCAGCACTAGTATGAGCATCAGGATCTCGCCATTGATAGCAAAGCTCCGGTCATGGTAGAAGACAATATCATCTCTTTGAGGAAATTGAGGCGGCATAGAGGAAGATGACAATGGGGGGAAGGCCATGGAATAACATAAAATGCGTGGTGCTTGTACCTCAGAAAGGAATTGTTAAAGAGCTCCCATCGCTGCGTGGTGTGTAAATCTATGCCGCACGCACATGGTTTATTAATCCTTGGACAAGTAGCTGGCTCATGAGATAAGGTCGATAGCTAAGAAATAAATTATTATGGAAGAAAATGAGAGGAGAAAAAGACAGACAGAGAAGGCGTTTTCGTAATGGGGCCGTAGTGACGGCTTTTAGAGTTTTGAAGATGATGCCATTGTGTACTGTGGAAAAGAAAGAAAGAAAGAAAGAGGAAGTCTCCACCAATAACGCCAAGGAAAATTAAGAAACAGCCAAAGGTAGGTGGTCCTGGATCCATTGATATGTGAAGATGAGCATCATCTCCCTCTTAAACAATTTACTTCAATGCAAAGCTTATCAAGTTTCCTATTTAGCAACTCCATCTGAGATGGGTACCTTAAATTCATCTTAAATTTTATTAAAATGATAATTTATGTGGTTGGCAGAATTTCGATTTTCTGGGAAATTGAGGTTTTAGGTGGAATTCCCTTTTTTCTTTTTGTCTGTTAATCTATGATAATAATATGTAATTTCTTAGAATAAAATTAAAATATGGTATGGGTACTCTTTTAAATTTAGTGTAGTGGTTAAATTTCAAGAAATTTCATGAAAGTAGGAAGAGAAAAACAAGAGGGTGGTCATTCTCAAAAAGCATGGGAAGGGGGCTCCACCACAGGAGGAAAGGGCTTGACAGGGAGATCTTGAAGAGTCCTGGTCATGGCGGCTGGAGGAATCACGGGAGTCGCAAGCAGAAGGTGACGATGATTCTCATTGATTTTTTGTTCTCACTGCGCAGTGTTAATGGCTACACGTGTAAATGAGATGGGATTCAGTTGAATGTGACTAGGAATTTAATTGATTGAATCATAGTGTGGCACATTTTAAGCCATAATGTGACATTAGGAGTCAATTTTATGCTGTACGTGTGCATTTGCATATCTTCCCTTCCTCTCGCAGATGCCCACCATCAGGGGCAGGCATTATCTGAAATTGGGTGGGCTCTATGCCCATCTCAATTCTAGTCCAACCCAACTCCAAAATCAATCCACATAAATGCCCAACCCAACTATCAGATGATTCTGTGAATAAAATAAATAAAAATCAAATTGAGAACTTGCACATTTTCTTGGACTTTCCTCCCAAATACATGAAGATATTTTTCTTTTTGCAATTTATAATGTTTTTAATACCTGGCATCAAATACAATTTCTTGTTTTAAGGTGAAAAGAGTGGAAAAGAGAAAATTCATGGTAAGAAATATCATATAGTACAAACAAAGGGTAGAGAAGGGAATCATTTATTATGTCATATCATCACAGCAAGCAAAATCATGTAGTCAGTTCAGGTGTTGTTATGATACATTTCACATTAATTTCCTTTTTTTTTCCTATTTTTAAAAACAAAAAATAATAATAACTTTTATACAAAATACAAGAATTATTGAAATTAAACATATTTTGAAAAGATAATGATTTCTTAAAAACTATTTTAAAAATTAAGGTATTAAATAGACCTTATCCAATTACTATCTATCTGTCTATCAATTAAGCTAACGTTTCAAGTATGTACTAATTTACATATGTATTCCTAATTATGGAACCCAGAAATCCCAGAAATTTCTGCATAAATTTCTTCATTGCAAGAGTTGAGATTTACCCAAAAAGCAAAGGCTGCAAAACCCCAGAAAATACAAGCAATTGAAAATTTGGTTAGAGAGATGAACACAATTAATTACATAAACAGCCCTTTATATCTTCGAAACTCTAATCTGTTCTGAGAAGTGAGCGAATGGAGCATTTGGCAGCAGAGGGAACACCAATACCCAACTCAAGGATAACCAAAGCAGCATCTAAAGACCAAAAAGAGTAGCGGGTCTTCTAAGCAACTATATGCTTTTCAAGTTGCAGTCATATTCTTGCATATGGATTTAAGATTCTATTCCTCTGCACATATGTTTTTCTAACCCGCAGACGCATGAACTTCCATACACATTGCAGCCACTTTTTTCTTCGTAATTATGAGGTCGGATCTTACTTTGATTTCACTTTAATAAAAGTGAATGAAAGATGAAATTTTCCGATCCGTTTTCATCCTGTTTCTTTGTTTTTGTCATGTGCCATACTTTTCAGTGTACACTAATTCCATATTACTTTTTAATAGGTACTGTTTAATCCACTGGTCGATCACTGTGAATACATTTAAACGATCTGTAAAAGTGAGTTGTCTTTACGTTTATATATGCTTTGTTATAAGCTAGGTAAGCTTGTGCGATGGCTTTGCAAACTTCAGTTGTTTAATGGCTGGCATTGTACCCTCTCCGTTCATGGATGGGGGTGAAATTTATTTATCCCTTGAGAACTGGGGTAGCCAAACTCTTCGCGTTCTGGCAAAGCAGCTTCAAGTTTATAAACCACCTTCTGTCGTTGAAGAACCAGGTAATGAAGCTGATGTTATCTGCAACTCAGTTAGTCCAGGGATGGAGAAGCCGGCAGCCATTAAGGATGATCCTTTTTCATACAGCGTCAAGTGCTGTAGAGAGAGGAGAGCAGCTGTCTTAGTGTGCCTCTTTGAAGGGGATGAAGGGGAGCTGCGAGTCATTCTTACCAAGAGGTCCATGAAGCTGTCTTCCCACCCGGGTAATGTTACTAGTGAACTGTCCTGAAACTGATTGATTTGAAGCCAATTTAAGATTGTATGTCTAAAAGTCGCTAGAAGGAAAATGTTTCTGTTTGTTACTTGGTACAAATTGCATTAAATTTAATTAAGGGGTTATATACTATAATGGCATCACCTTCCAGATTCATTCAACATTGCAGCATGTAATGTGAAACCTGTTTATGTGATATAGGAGAAGTAGCATTTCCGGGAGGGAAGATGGAAGAAGGTGATGCAGATGATACTGCAACAGCATTGAGAGAAGCCATGGAGGAGATTGGCTTGGATCCTAATTTGGTTCAAGTTGTTGCAAACCTTGAGCCTTTCATTTCCCAGGTACTTCTTCCTTTTCCTTTCCTTCCTTTTTTTTTTTTTTTTTTTTTTTTTCCCTGTTTTGGGTTAATTGGTTTGGTGAATTGCTATTATTCCTTTCCTATGTTCTATTTTTAACCAACAAGGGGCTGATGATTCTTGACTCTTGATGATGCAGCACCAACTCAGGGTTGTACCTGTTGTCGGTCTACTTTCTAGGATAGAAGATTTCAAGCCTGTACCCAATACTGATGAAGTTGATGCTGTCTTCGACGTGCCACTAGAGATGTTTCTCAAGGTGACATGTAGAGTCCATACTTCAAAACGAAGCCTTGTATTAGCTTTGGAACCTCTTACATAGAATTGATGATATTTTCTGCAGGAAGAGAATCATAGATGTGAAGAGAGAGAATGGATGGGGTGGAAATATGCTCTCCATCTCTTTGATTTTGAATCAGAGCAAGGAATTTTCCTCATATGGGGCTTCACTGCAAACATTCTTATTCGAACTGCCTCCATCGTCTACCAGCGAATTCCATCTTTCTCGGAACATCTCCCTAATTTTCAGCAGCTACAAAGGGCCTTGAACAATGTCCCATAGTTAATATATATCTTCCAATTTGTGGCAGTCATAGCATCTGTCTGTTGCAATGTACTGAAATTCTTATGCCTAACTAACGAAAAACTACAAATAATGGGCGTTGTATCTCGCAATGAATAAAGAATTTTCAGATCTAGACGAACTTGAGAGCCATCAATGTATATTATCTTCTATGTTTATTGTTGGTACCAAGGGTCTTGGGCCTGGAACAGTGATGGACAGTAAGCCCAACATCCCTCTCACCCAGGACAACGACTCATCTCATGCAACAACACCAGTAACAAGGGTGGGAGATCTTCCTAGTCTTTCCTTCCAATGGGCAAGCTAGAAATCAATGTAAAAGGAGGATAATAAGACAGAATAAACTTAGGTTATGTTTGTTACATGGAATGGGAATGGAAATAACATTTCATATGTCTTCCTATTTCTTTCTTAATAGAAATAAATTTGACAGTTCCAATTATTATATTTGGATGTATTTACGGATATAAGGTTGAAATGATTATTTGTTTTATTTTAATATTTGATAACAATGGGCTGGGAGTGGGATTTAAAAAATGACAATAATACCCTTACATGTAATTTAAAGTAATTCTTTAATTTTATATTAAAAGAATATTTTTTTTAGACCTTTTTTTTTACTAAACAATGAGACTAAAAAAATAATATTTACACAATAGATAAAAATTGGTCATAAAAAATTATACAAGCCTAATGCAAATAAAGGGGTAAAATAGTAATTTTAACATATTCTATATCATTTCCTACATTGAGGGAATAAAAATTTCTTCTATCAAAAATCAATTGAAATCTCACTTATAAATTAGATTTCAATTTTATTGAAATTATTTTTTTTATTCTATTCACATTGTTATTAATTTATACAAACACGAGAATAGATAAGAAAAGAAATGAAATGTTCATTCACACTTCGTATTTTCACATACCAAACATGGTCTTAGTGTCACAAAGCTAAGAAGACTACCTAGAGTGGTAGGTGGGGAATGGAGCAGCAGTATGCTTTCTTGAGATAATAGGGTTAAGGTAATGCAACCTTCCCCACCATGGTTACTCCTGCTACAATGGGGTAAAAGATTAACCATGCAAGAAGTTCGTTGATTGTAAATCTCTCTTACATCCAAATATTAAAGTTTAAATACATGATAATCCTAATTAAAATCTTTAAATCTCAACTTTTAAACCAACCTATCAACCATAGTATTTTTTGTCCAAACAAATTCAAACTTAAACAACAACTAACAATAATCAAATTTTACATTTAACAAAGTCCCAAAAAGAGGGTTTAAACAAATGTCCTAATAAGGCCAAATTTTCTATCTTAACCATCACTTATCTCTCAAACTGAAGGTACCTGAAAAAAATTATCAACAAAGGGGATGAGCTCAAAGCCCAATAAAGAATATTAATGAAGTTTCAAAGATCAAATATTTTCATTCATGCTTTCAAATAGGAGATATAATGTATAATTATTTTCATAAAACGTTGGAGTACAAACATGTTAATACATTTTAAACTGTTCAACCAAATATTTTCATATATATGAAAATCATTTCATATCAAATTCAAATCAAATACTTTTAAATTATTTTCACTCTAGTTATCAAATAACAAATAATATCCAATTGAGTGGAACTTTATAAATGGGTGGCTAACCTCAAATTTGTTCCTTTTAAGGTGGACGAAACCAAACACTAATAGTAGTAGTAATCTCTAACCAAACTCCTAAAAGTTAGGGTCCAAATCAATTACACTCCTCACCATTAAAATATAAAGGTCAACTATTATATCCCATTAATAAGAGTCAAGCCAACCAGAGTCAAATTCTTTGTTTTATTTATTCAAACTTACAAAAGTAGAATATCTTCATATGTCTCGTTATAAACAAAAGAAATGTTATAATACATTTTCCATGCAAAAATATATTTGATCTATGCATAAAAGCAAAAATAACAATTATACATTTCAAACAACATATATATATAAAAAAATATTCTCTTTTACAAAATTTGTATTAATTTTCCTTACCTTAAAAGAAGTCCTCAAAAACCTTGGAGAAAAATAATTTTGGAAAATTTGTTTTTCACATAACATAACATAAGAAAAATAACTATTACTATTTATATAAAATTTTAGGTTTGACAATCCTAAAATAAAATTCCTATATTGATATTTTTTTTGGTACTTATATTTTTTGAATTTTATAATCAATGGCAATTTAATAAGTGTGTTTCCAAATTTTCTTAAAAGTTATAATCTTTCCAAAAAGTTGTGACTATTTACCACAAAAAATAAAATTATCATTATTTCTAACTAAATCCCTTATCCCATTTATTGCATTAAACCATTAATACTAGTAACTTATTATTAACTTGAACTAAATATTATTATTTTATTTATTATCATATTCAATGTCCAACTAACCCATCATCCACTTATCTTCAACACACAAAAACCCATACAAAGAAAACCAAAGATTAAATTTTTTTATAATTGATGGTGAATCTCGTTTAATTTTTCTTTGTTGCGGGGGCTCGAATCCCCCCAAAAGGTATGCAATGTGTTGTGCCAACCACTAGGGCAAGTTTGCCCCTTAAAATTTAATTTGCACCAAATATATATATACTCAAATTTAATATATAAACATAATTTTTTTAAAAAATGTTTTAAAGAACAAATTAGTTATAATTATTTTATAATTAAATGAAAATTTTTCATCTATTTGAATACCAAAAATATAAAAATTATCGTGATAATTTTCTTCCTAGTGTTTTTAATATCATTAATATATTAATTAAGTATTAAAAATTATACATATATTATCATTTATTTTATATCATTTAATACAATTGAATTAAATGAATTATAATTTTAATATTAAATATATTTTTAAATTGGACATATTATAATCAAATATCACAATATTATTTTCGAATAATATTTGATATAATTTAATAATAAATGTATACTTATGAAATTCATGTTTTTGTTATTAGCATATTCAATATTATTATCAAATATAATAAATTATATTATATTATATATATATATATATATATATATATATATATATATTATATATATATATATATATATATATCAATTACAATTCTATTATACTTCTAATTTTATTTTTAAGAGTTTTTCTTACATTTTTATAATTTCTGATCAATTTTAATTTCACCGATATTTTGTGTCAAAATATCCGTCAATATATCTCTGATATATCTGTAAAATAGAAGTACCAATATATCCGTAATTATTGATATTTTCATCCTTAAAGAAAACAAAGTTTCGTCCACTGTTACTATTATTATTATTATTATTATTTTCTTGATTTCCAATATCTTCCTTCCATCCCTTCGGGAAACACATGTCCTTCATTTAATTATTTATTTTCCTTTACCCTAACACACCTACACGCACAGCCTACATTATTATTATTATTATTATTATTATTATTATTATAACACACTTTCAGCGTCTAAAAGTCACTTTTTTTTTTCATCTAAAAATTTAAATTTCCTAATTTCCAACAATAAATGAACCCATAATCTTAAGTTTCCAATATTTTGATTTAAAAAAAAAAAAAAAAAACTAGCCCTAATCTAAATTGAAACTTTTTAAAAAATATTTAATGTATTCAAAACTAGCTAATGGATCTAATATATTAATCTAAGGTTAGAATCTTACCTGAAAAAATTTGAACTTCAAATCCTAGACCTTTAAACTTCAGCCATACCTTCTCCAATTCTCTAATTTTTTATTAATAGGGTTTTATGAATAAAAAATAAAATAAAATAAAATAAAAAATCTAATTTACACCTAGAACTATTAATTGAAAAAAGACCCTTTTACCCTTAATGAGTTTAATTAATTAATTAATTTTAATTTATTGTTTTACCCCTGAAGTTAATTTGGGGTGTTACATTGAGTCATCTTAACCACTTGTAAATTCTTAAGGTTTTGATTGTTTCAATCTTCAAATTTTGGTTAGTTTACCTTTGAGTCATTTTAACCACTGTACTTGGAAATTCTCATGGTTTTTGCTGCTTCAATCTATAAATTTTGGTCAGTTTTGCATATTAAGGATTTACTTATTGCACCTTATCATAGTTAGCTTCTATAAATGTTTTCTACTATGTTTGGTTGTTCGATTATTTAAATAATTATAGGAAATTTTCATCTTTTCTCAATAGATTATTTCTTATCACATGAGAAATAAAATAAAATAAAAAGCAAATTAGCTATTGGTTATTAATTTTTTATTACTTTAGAGTCTTAACACACTAGTTGTTAAACTATTTGATATATTTAAATAGTACATGAAGATAGGAAAAAAAAAAAAAGGCTTTTGAATTTTTCATATAAGTTCAATTAATCTTTGCAACTTGGTAGGATTTTTCATCTCTCTTTTAATTAATTTTTGATTGATTATTTTCTAGTTTTTAAAATCTATACTATCTTTTGAAATCTCTAATGCAAAATTTGTTTTTCCAAATAAGACAATTTCAATCTCGAGATGAATATTAAGAATTAACAAAACATTGGTTGTGTTTAAATTAATAAATAATATGAGTATTTGTGTATGTATGAATTATAGGTTACCTATATCTTTAACTTGTATATTGAATGTAATGAAGTATGCAACTTCTCTAAACATCAATTGACTTATTTTTCTTTCAATTTTTCTTTTTCCTTTTTTTTTGTTTTTTTTTTTTTTTTTTTTTGGTTTTTGTTCTTTCCTTTTATAAGTAGATTTTTTTTTTCAAGTGAACTATGTTGTTTTTACATTCTATTCTAAATAAAAGGTCGTAATCCTATATAACTAGGAAAAAACCCTTGGATGATCTTAATGATTGGCTCAGCAAGAACTTAGATTTTATTATGAGAAATAAACTTCATTAAGTACTTTGTACTTTGTGCTTTAGAAGCGAACAATATGTGAACTTTAAAATAATTAATTTTGCTAGTTATGAACAAATAATGTTGCAAATAGAAACAATTAATAATTTTGGAAAAGTTTTACTCTAAAACTATATTAAGATACAAAAAAGAAAAAGCAACATATGGGAAGTTGAGAACGGTGTACTTCTAGAGGGTCTAAGAAAGGGGATGACACTTGTACTGAATCTTTATTGGTTACTTGGTAGGTAAAGGTTTGTGCAAATGTAATTATAAAAATATATACTCATCTTATAAGGGAAGTTTTGATAGATCTAGGGAACTAAACATGGATTAATTATAGTCACTATGGTATTTGAAGACAAAGAAGGCATACATTATCAAATATAAGGAGGGCCTTCACTCTAGAATTTTTTAGGTTTCTAACCCTTGACTTACATTATTATTATTAGTTTTTATTAATATCTTTTTGTTTTTTAGGTTCCTACTTTAGTATAGATATGTTATTTTTCTTCCATTTGCATCTTTTGAAAGACTCTTCATCCTTCACATTGTATTATCTCTATTGATAAAGTTCTATATTTCATTTTAAAGCTAGCATGGAAATCTTTCAATCTATTTTCAAGTTTTATTTTCTTAATAATAATAAGCATTACATTTGCAAATTTACTTTGGAATTAATTATGATCTATTATCTTCTATTTCTCCATTGAATTGTAATTTCTTTTCTACAATAGCGAGAATTACTTCTTTCATTTTTATTGCAAAAACTAATATTTCAATTTTGTAAGCCACAAGGAAAAGTATATTATTAGTCAATTGGTATGCTCAAAAACCTAAATTTGATGAATTAATGAAAATATTTAATATTTTTATAATTCACTTGGGTGTGTTTTAAATTCATGTTATATTTTAATTTCTATTAAAGTTGAAAATTACTTTAGTTGTATAAATATAAGATTTTTACCTTTGGTTTTATTGTAAATTCTTAGGGTCATGGAATTTTTATCATATTATTTATGTACACATTTTCTAGTAATGCATGAGTTCCTTATAGGGTCATCAACAACATGGAGGGATTCATTGTGGTTATTATGTGATGAGATAAGTGAGATAATTTTTTGTTTGAGTGTATTTAATTTGAAGTTATGAACTCAACTATAACATTTTCTAAGTATTATAAAGTTTTATATATGAATATGTTTGTCATGCTCCAAAACCTACTCCAAGGTGTGGTAGTCATTTCAACTTCAATCAGAAAAACTTAAAGTATGAAAAGATTTGAACAATCATTACTATCGTTCTTCACTTTCTAGGACTATGTGGAATACTCCCTAATCTTCTTGTTGTTCCTCATAAACTATATATGTATCTAAAAATTTTAGAGAAAAAAAAAAGGGTGAGCATTTTCATACTGCTTAATAAGTTGTCTTATACCCAAAGAGCTCTAAAAAAAATTCTAAATTTATGCAAAACCATCATATGTCAAACAATAATATTCCATTTGCATTATAACATTAAAAGAAGCCCCAACCATATAGAATTAAATCAATTTAGATTATCATTTCTCTTATTTAATCATATATATCATGTCCAACATTTCTAAGATTACAAAATAAATAAATCATTTTATTTTCTAATAATGTTACATTCAAACCTACAATTGATATCAATCAATTAATTGATATAAATCTTTCTTCTAGATGCAAACATTTATAGGCAATCAAGCAATGTACTATCATTCTCAAGCTTTCGCTGAAGAATATACGTCCATACCCAAATACACTCTCCATTTAAAATCTTCTCCCAGGGTAAACTTTTGTATCTTTCATGATAGGGATCTCACTCCCTCTTTAATTCATCCTCTTTTTGGGTCTTCATTCCTTTTATTTTCATTTTTTTTCCTTCTTTAAGGTCTTTTCATTCTCTTTTCCATTTAATACAACCATTTCTTATTTTTCTTCACACACAACCATGGATGCAAATTGAATATGGCGATACAATATACTACATAGAGCAATGCACCAACATTTTTCACAATTTAGACATCTTGAAATTTCTACAATTTAAATTATCACTATTTTGTTTTCCCACTAATAATTTTCATTGTTTCAATATATGTAATATAAATGATCATCCTAAATTTTCAATTTTATCTTCCCAATACAATTCAAATAATTCTAATATTTCACACAAATATCCCTTTTTTTCACACAAACTATATCATCAACTAGACATTATTAAATTTTCCTCTTGTATTATTTCCACTAAAATCAATCCAAAATTCATATATTCATTAAAAGAAATCAAAAGAATAATCAGACATATAAAATCACTTTCAAAATATCACAATGATGAATAGATCTAGTTTTTAACAACATCCTCAAATTTTTCTATAAAACAAAATATATGAAATGAAAATTTTAAGAATAAGCCAACCTACCAAAATTTGAAAATCCAACCATTGGATTTGAAATCCGACATTGTGGCAATGTCCATCTCAACTAATTGAACAACCCTTCAAAATTTCACACTAATTAGAGCATGTTTAGTGGCTCAAGATGAAGCCTTTTCGTAGTGGGTAACCCACAGCTTTCACTGCATCTTCTTTATTTTATTTTTTCTTTTTATTCCCCTTCTTCTTTTGCCATCTGCCTCCCTTTTTCTCTTTTTTTTCCTTTCCCTTTTATTTTTTTTCTCTATTTTATTCGTGGGTATTATGCAAGACAACTTTATTATTGTTATTGTTGTTGTTGCTTCTTTTCTTTCTTTTTGCACTCTCAAGTCACTTCCTCTTTATTTCCCTTATCTTAGTGATCAAAATCTTGTTAGAACTAAAAGTGGTCTTAATGACCACCTAAAGTTTTCTTTCTTAAAAATTAAGTTTCCTATTATTAAATACTCTGATTTATTTTCTCATACATAGATTTTAATTAGATTCATTTTGAAATTCACAATTAGTTAATAGTTCATTAATGGAATGAATCAACTACACTTATAAATCGAGGAATTCTTAGTCCCTCTCCCCACTCTTACAATTCAATGAAAACATTTCCATACTCATGATTAAGCTTCTATTTCTATTTTTTTTTTTTTTTCTCCAATATCTTAACTTTAACTAGTAATCCACTAACTGTCAGTTATTTAATCTTTTAACTTATAATAATTAGATTTTTAACCCTTTAGGATGACATTAATTTAACTCACTTCATCTGTCAATCATGCCTTAATTAAATCAACCTTTCAAAAGTTCAACCTACTAAATAATAATATTTATATTTAATTAATTTACCTTTTTGTATAAATTTCTAAATTCATATAACATATTTAATCTTAATTTAATTTTGTTTCATGTTTTGTAATTCTACAAGGTCCAATCCCAACTATAAAAATTAAATTGATTCGTTGTCATGTTAAATTCAATTTCTTTTTAACAATTTATCAAAATACAAATTTTATCATGTTTTTCTTGCTAAGGATCTCTAATAATTATCTAGTAATAATTAAATTAATTTTTACAATATATTTACTGTTCAATGTTTTTTTAAAATCTAATCTCAATCATTTGCTAGTTAAATTTCTCTCCAAATTTAAATCTAATTTTTGAAATTCCTACTTTTTAAATCTAATGTGGCGAAAATTTCAAACTATTAACTTTTGACCAACTTTTCTAAAATTTCTTCCAATTAAAAGTTGACATGTAAATCTTTACCATTGTTTTTTACTATTTTACTTACAATTTTAGGAAAACTTTTGTGATCCCTAAATATGATGTGTCACTAAAAATTCGGGAATTACAATGTTGTTATGTTAACATTATTAAGATTACAATGGGTAGATTTTGTCAACACTTTCTCACTTCAACGGGTAGATGGACTAATTTTGCATTAAGCCTCTTTATTTTATATATAATGTATTTGGATGTATTCCTTTTCTTTTGTATAGGTTTTATTTTGATGTGATAAAAGTTTCTATAGTTACTAAGATTTCATTAAATGCATTTGATTTTCAACTAATATTTAGTTGAAAGTGTTTATTTACTTATTTTTTGTTATAGGTTTTAAGCTAGTAAAAGTCTCAAGGTGGCCTTCTGTATAATGAGACTTCAAGATGTATATACATCTAAGTTATTACTATTTTGATTATATAGTTGTTATTTTGGTAAGATGAAAGTTTGTGTTACTAAGTTTTATTATATGAATTTCATCGTGAACCAATAAAATTTATATAAAGTAATGTATTTGGATGTATTCCTTTTGGTTTGTATAGGTTTAATTTTGGTATGATGAAAGTTTCTATAATTACTAAGATTTCATTAAATGAATTTGATTTTCAACTAATATTTAGTTGATAGTGTTTATTTATTTATTTTTGTTATAGGTTCTAGGCTAGTAAAAGCCTCCAAGTGGCCTTTTGCATAGTGAAATTTCAATATGTATATGCATCTAAGTTATTAATGTTTTAATTATATAGTTGTTATTTGGTAAGATGAAATTTCGTGTTACTAAATTTTATTAGATGAACTTCATCATGAACCAATAATTAGTTAATATCATTCACTTCTTTTATTTGGTACAAGTTTCAGGTTAGTGAAAGGCTCAAGATGGTTTTTTGTAGAGAGATTTCAAGATTATGTACATTTGGATTATTCATATTTTGATAGTACAATTGCTATTTTAGTAAAATGAAAGCTTTTGTGGTTATTGAGGAATAATTAGATTGATGGATTTTATCTTGAACCAATAATTAATAAATATAATTTTTTTATTTTATTTTGTATAGGTTTAGCTAGTGAAAGGCTTAAGTCAGTCTTTTCTATAAAGAAATTTCCAAATATGTATGATTAATGTTTTGTACAATTGTTATTTTGGTAAGATGAAAGTTTGTATAATTATTAAGGTTCCATTAGATGGATTTCATCTTGAACCAATAATTAGTTAATATTATTTCTTTTTTTTTTCTTTTTTTGGTATAGGTTTGAGCTAATGAAACACTCAAGATGGTATATATACATCCGGGTTACTAATATTTTTTTGTTGTACAATTCATTTTGGTAAAATAAAGATTTACGTAATCACTAAGATTTTCTTACATGGATTTCATCTTCAACCAATAATTAATTAGTATTATTTATTTATTACTAGAGGTTTCAAGTTAGTGAAAGACTCAAGATCCTTTTGTGCATAGAAACATTTAAAGATGTATACACGTATGGATTATTATTATTTTTTTTTTTTTTTTGTATAGCTATTATTTTGGTTGTGTAGTTTTTTTATCATTTGTATGAGTTTTCGTTTTTAATGTATATACTATAGAAAGAACTTGATTTACATTATTTTTTGGAATTTTTTTTATTCAAAGTAAAATTGGTTTAACTCATTTTTCAAATATATTATTTTGTTTATATATTGAAAAGGAGGACAACTTAATTCAAATGGACACAATATATGCACATATGTTTTTAATAGTTAAATGCATATATTTATAAGGTGCGTTATGGTTAAAAAGATAACGCTTTATTTACGACAATAGGGTATATTTTGTAGTAAGTGTTTAAATTAAGCAACAATTTTCATTATACCAACAGGTTATCTTTTGCATCATACTTCATTGCAACATTAAAAGCTTAATTTTAAATTTCTCAAAGGCTATCATGACATATGCTTCTAATTCCAATGTATAATCTATGGTAGAAGATACTTATTTTGAGATATGTTTAAAAAAGTCATAACCTATTTAAACACAAATCGTGACATGTTATGAATAATACAAAGTGGTTATATTGACACATGGATGCATGGTAGTAGGAGGGCACATTTATATGTCAAGTTTGCTAATACCCCTACCTTGACCTTACGATCGATAGATGACATATAAGTCCAAAATGATATAAGGACTTATAACATAAAATGATAAAGGTTGGTCTTTTTTCTTGTAGTGACCTACCAACATTGTGTGACATACATGCACAAATGTGAAATTCATTTCCTCCACATTTGTATATAATGTACAAAGTATTTGTACTAAGTGTATAAGGTATTTGTGTTAAATATATAAGGTATTTATACTAATTATATAAATTATATACAAGTCACTCTATTGTAAATTTTTTGAATATTTTCTTGATTTTATTATTTGTATTCATACAAAACCATCGGAAAACATTATTTGACACACAAGCACACATATGTTCAATTCAATATCTTCATACTTGCGCTATACAAGATAATTGTTCTAATTTTACAAAACATTTGTATTAATTGTACTAATCATGTAAAAGCCACCATATTATGAATCTATTTGAGTGTTTTCTTTCTTCATTTTACTTGTTTGCTTTTGACACCGAACCACTTCAAACATTGTTTAGATATTTGCATACATGTGAAATGTATTTTCTTTGCATTTGCACATTGAATGGTGACCCAAAGCCTAATATCAACATCTTCCCAATGAATTCATAACAAACAAAAAAAAATTACTTTTGAACATGATATACATATATGTATATATTAAATTGCAAAACCAATTTGAAATCTAAAATTAATAGTTACATTTTAATCCTCTAATTGTATATTGTTTGGTATTTTCTTAACTAAAGGACAATTCTATTTTATATGGACATTCATTCATTTTTTTTTTTCAAATATCAAGAAAATCTTGAAAAAAATATTTTATATTTAATTAAATTTTTATCATATAAAATTACAAATTACTCTTTTATTTTAGGTCCTTTGAGATTATAGCTTTCATTTCACCTTCTAGAAACAAACAATCATCTACTTTATAATCTAAAGTGGACGAATTTTTAGAGGAAAAATGGGTCATGATGGCTCATCATGCCTCAAGCTCGTTATTAGAAACAATGAATTCCCACTTTAATATTTGTTCAACATAACTGCAATGTCAATCAGGCCCTTCTATTAGATTAATTAATCTTACACTCAAAACATATATAAAATCATGTTCAATATCCTATAAAAGCAGCTTTTTGCTTTCATATACACATTTCATGATTTCTTCAATTTGAATAATAACCTACACAAAAATATCCTATAAGGAAAAGAAATCCAAAGAAAAGACTGAAGAGGTTTTAGTCTCAACTACAGTTTCATAGTTTGAATGATATATTAATGTAATTTATATATTGTCCCTTGCATATTTGTTGTCACAATCCCTTCCATTTTCATTTTATGGAAATACATAACCAGTATAGTATACTAATGTTTTCAGAATTGGATCAATCATTAAATCAGAAAAGTTATGGATTTAGAATTCACTAGTTAGATCAATGGTCGAATCACGGTCAAATCAGTGATATCATAAATATATAATATATATTTTATTAAAATTAAAAATAATTTTAAGAAATTTAGATATATATATATATATATATATATATATATATATATATATATATATATAATATTAAATTTATAACATTTCATTTTTTATATTTGATATGTCAATTAAATGATAAACATAAATATAAATGTATTCATATGTCAAATTTTATTAAATAGAATATGTATAATATTTAAATATGAGAAGAAAATCATAACATCTAATTTTATAATTTTTATCTACATATCTATGCATTTTATTATTTTAAAATTTAAAAAATTATTATATTAATTAATTCATATTATTTTCATATTTATTGTTAATAATTATTATAAAAATAAGCATCAATATAAATATTTATATTTGTTTAAATTATTTATATTATAAAAATTTGCAAAGAGCATTAATATAATATATTGTTACATATATCCATCAAAGGAATTGTATAGCACAATGGTTGGGCCCTCACCATGTGACCATTTAGCATTCCTTTCAGTTCAACAGTATGATCGCCAAGTTAGATGGTTTAATGACAATTCAATTTCAGGATGGTCCACTCTAAGTCAGATGGTTTAATGACAATTCAATTCCTGGTCTGGTTAATTAAAAGCTTAAGGATGGGAAATGATGTTGTATTGAATTAAATCTAAGGATGAGAAGAACAATAAATCATGATGACATAAAAAATATCAAATTTGAAATTGAAGAGATGTTCCACCAATATTACTGCCAATGAAACTAAATATACTCTACTATTAAACGCTTAAGGTTTTCAAATTTGGTGACAAGAAAATAAAAGCTCAAGGATGGGAAATGGTTTGGTTTTCAAATTTGGTAAAAAGAAATTAAAAGCTTAAGGATAGGAAATGATGTTATATTGAATTAAATCTAAGGATGAGAAGAACAACAAATCATGATGACATAAATATCAAATTTGAAATTGAAGAGATGCCCTACCAATATTATTGCCAATAAAACTAAATGTACTTTACTATTAAACATAGGTAATGAAATTAACCTTTGTTTAACATGTTGAAGTGATCTTATATTCTCATTTGTGTTTAATATGATAACATATTTAACAACATCATGATTTGTTGTTCAATCCTAGAACGGTCCACTTTGTTGACAGTTAGACCAACCAATCCGGTCTAGTTTTCAAAACACTGTATTTTATCACTTTCTTTTTACCTATTTTGGTGACAATAAATTAAAAGATTAAGGATGGGAAATAATGCTATATTGAATTAAATCTATGGATGAGAAGAATGATAAATCATGATGACATAAATATCAAATTTGAAATTGAAGAGATGTTCCATCAATATTACTACCAATGAAACTAAATATACTCTACTATTAAACATAGGTAATGAAATTAAAGAATCGGCTTTCCTCACTACACTTCTAAAGTCTAGTGAGTTCCAAATAGGGGTCTCCAACGGGCTGGCCGGGCCGGGCCATAAATAAGAGGCCCGCGGCCCAGCTCAGGTCGGGCTTATGGGCCCGTTGACTGGTCAACGGGCCAGGCCGGGCCATGCTAAAATGCTAGGCCCGCGACCCGACCTATGAGCCCGCGGGTTGGCGGGCTGGTGGGCGGGCCAGGCTGGGCCGACGGGCTTTTTTATTTAAGCCAAAATGAAACCAAGGGAAGGGAGAGGGGGGGATTCGAACCCCTCCCCTCATGCTTAAACCTTAAGGCTCTAACCAACTAAACTACATTCTTTTTATGTTTATTAACTGAGTTAGTTATATGTATATAAAAATAAAGTATATTATTTTTTAAAAAAAAATTAAAGCCTCCAACGGTCACAGCCATGTGACCGTTGGAGCCTAGCTCCAGCCCATGTGACTATTAGAGCTAAGCCTCCAACCGTCACATGGCCAATTATTTTGATTTTTTTTTTTTTTAACCTTCCTATAAATACATTTTCTTCATTTTCATTTTTTCATCAAATTCTCTCTATTTCTCTCACATTCTACAATATTTCAAATTCTTTTATTTTTCCCTCAAATTATACAATATTGTTGGTGGTGCAAAACAAGCATTGGTGGCTCCAAGAGTTCAAATTTGCTAGGAATTTCTGCATCGGTTCTCTAATTGAGTAACATACTTCACCCCTACTACTTTATTTTTTTGTTACATTTTTTTTTATATTTATTACTTTATTATTTTTGGCATAATATTTTATCAATAATTATAATATGACAAGTGCTTCTTCATCTAGTCCATGTGATGAAATATCATCAAACAAAAAATTTACTTCAAATATATGGAATTTTTTTGATAGAATAGAAATAATTTTAGAAAATAATAAAAAAGAAATAAAAGTAAAATGTAAAATTTGTAATAAATTTCTTACTGGTGGCTCAAATGCAGGCACAAGTCATTTAAAAAAGACATCATGAAAATTGTAAAACTAAAAATAATGTATATATTAGAAATTATATGCAATTAGGTAAAAATGAAAGTGGAAATTTAAAAACATTTTCTTATGATGAATCTAACTATCGTGAAGAAATAATTGATTATATAATAAGAGCATAACAACCTTTCAACATGATGGAAACTCATGATTTTGCAGGAACAATTCAACGAGGTATTAATCATCAATTTAAAGGTTGGTTTGGAAATACAGTTAAAAGAGATATTATGAAAAAAATTTATACACAAAAAGAAATTTTAAAAAAATTTTTTGCAAATTTTGAAGGAAATATTTGTTTAACATCTGATATTTGGACATCTTTAACTCACACTGGTTTTTTATGTATAACTGCTCACTACATTGATAATGAATGGAAATTAAATAAAAGAATAATTTCATTTAAATTAATAAATGCTCCACATAGTGATAAAAATATAGCATCTTTAATAAATGATGAAATTATAGATTTAGGCATTCGTGATAAAATATTGATAATAACATTAGATAATGCTGCTAATAATGATGCAGCAATACATAGACTAAAACTATATTGGCAAGTAAAAGAAGATCATGCTAAAATATTTCATGTGCGTTGTTGTGCACATATTTTAAATTTAATTGTAAAGGATGGATTAAAAAATGTTGATAGTACATTGGAAAAAATTAGAGGCATTGCATATAGTATTAATAGTTCTCAAGCAAAACATGAATTATTTTTTTATTGTTGCAAAATGTTAAATATGAAAAGAAAAAATATAAATTTGGATATGGCCATTAGATGGAATTCCACATATAAACTTTTACAAAATATTACAAAATATAGAAAAGTAGTCGAATTATATGAAATACAATTAATTAACAATGATTGTGAAGCAGATATTTATGCATTAAATGATTATGATTGGCATATTGCGGATCTTTTAAGAGATCTTTTTGAAATTTTTGATACTTCAACAAACATTTTTTGTGGTGTATATTATCCAACTTCAAATCGAGTTATTACGAAATAACTAATATTTTTCTTGTACTTCAAAAATATTTAAGTTTTGAAATATTTAATGATACAATATTTGTAATGATAGAAAAATTTAGAAAATATTGGGGAGAAATACCTTTAATTTTTTATATTGCTTTAATTGTGGACCCTAGATTGATATTTGAAGCTTTGGATGAATGGTTAACAATTATTTATTTTAATGACCAAATAAAAATTGAAGAAATTAAAAATGAAATAAATTCATTATTATATAATTTATATAACTATTATAAAGAAAAATATGGTAATGATATTAATACTATTAAATTACCACCTACATCTACAAACTCCTCATCTTTTTATAAAGGAGCTCTAGAAATGTTGAAAAGTCGAAAAAAGACAACAAATAGTTCTCCAAATAATACATCTGATTTAGATAAATATCTTAATACTGATATAATTTCATTTGAAGATCAAGAAGATTTTGATATTTTAATATGGTGGAAATCACATCAACACAAATATCTTGTACTTTCTATAATTGCTCATGATGTACTAATAGTTCCTGTGAGTACAGTTACATCAGAAGCTGCTTTTAGTGCAGGTGGAAGAGTAGTTAGTAAAAAACGATGCAACTTAGCGCCAGATGTTATTGAAGCAGGGATATGTGTGAAAGATTAGGAAATAGCAGATAAAATGATGTACGATTCCATTCGAGAAACAGAGATGCTTGCCGATATGGAATCTTTAAAATTATTAAAATCTTCATGGATGCATGATAGTTTGCCATCACCGCCAAAAAATATTGACTAAATGTATATTATATTTTTATTTTTATTTTTTGTGGTTGAAAAATACAGATGATTGACAAATAAATAGATGCCAACCTAGTTGGGATGTATTTATTTTGTAGTGATGTAAACTTTTCCCACATTTTCAAATGTAATTATACATTCAATGAATAAAATTTTGAAATGAATATTTTTTTTAATACTTTTTATTTTTGTAGTTTTTTTTTAAAGGGGCGGGCCTACGGGCCGGCCCGCCCAAAAACGGGCTCGGGCCCGACGGGCTTGGGCCAGGTCGGGCCTAAAGTGGGCCACGGGCTTTTTGGAGACCCTTAGTGCCAAAGTCCAATACAACCTTTGTTTAACATATTGAAGTGATACTATATTCTCATTTGTGTTTAATATGATAAAGTGATCTACACCCATACGAGGCAATTAGAGGGTGAAGGAGATGAGTAGTGAAAACTAAGTTCTTCATCCAACATCCACATGTTAGAACACACACTTGAACTAAATCTTGATATGGAGTAGTTCATCTTAATGAATTTGAAAGTTTTTACATTCAATTGTCCACTTATTAATATAGTATTTTTTAAATTAAAAAAAGAAAAACCCACCATACAAGTTTCCAGATTTTTAAAAAAAAATTTCTCTATCCTTTAATATTTTCTTTTAAAAGTCTTGAGCAATGATTTTATGAAAAGTGAGTGTGGTTAGTAACTTTTCTTATAAAGTGAAAAAAAAAATGATTGAAGCATCCCGTCACACAAATTCTCGAAATTTAATATAAGTAATAGGTAGTGTAGCGACCATTATTTTATGCTATTTTCTCTTTTAGAACCAACAAGGAAAATATCGCGATATTTCGACGATATATCGCCGAAATATCATGTGTCGGATAAATCTCGAGAAATCGGCTATTTATTGCGATATATCGGCGATTTTTCCTCGATATATCGCCTGGTCAACGCGGGTCAACGCGCTACAGTGAAAGTCAAATGTGCTACAGTGTCCCCGCTACAGCACCTCCCCAAACAAATTGCTTCCGAGGGGATTTGAACCCCAAACCAAAAGGTTTGAGGGTCAGTCTTCTTGCCATCTGGGCTAACTCGCTCTTATGATATAAAGTGTATTAAACATATATATACTTAAAGTCATTATATAAAGAAAATGTTAAAAGAATATTTTAAAGAGCAAATTAATTATAATTATTTTATAATTAAAAGAAAAATTTTCTTTTAATTAATTACCAAAAATATAAAAATTATATAATTTTCTTCATAATGTTTTTAATATCATTAATAATTAATTAAATATTAAAAAATTATATATATATATATATATATATATATATATATATATATATATATATTATAATTTATTTTATATTGTTTAATACAATTGAATTAAATGGATCATATTTTAATATTAATATATATTTTAAAATTAGACATATTATAATCAAATATCATAATATTATATGTAATTTAATAATAAATGTACACTTATAAAATTCATATTTTTATCGATGCATACGATATTATTATCAAATATGATAAATCATGTTATACATATATCAAAATTTTCAATAAAATAACTTTAAAATGTCTATTATACTTCTAATCATATTATTATGAGGTTTTCTTTATATTTTCATGAGTTTTTAACAATTTTAAGTACCAATATTTTTTTCCAAAATATCCGCCGATATATCCGTAAAATCGAAGTACCGATATATCCGTGATTACCGATATTTTCATCCTTGTTTAGAACTAAAGTTTGAAACAGAAGAAAAAAAATATAAATAAATTTAAAATCAATTAATCATTTTTATATATTAATTTGAACTCATTTTACTTATTTAAATATTATTTATCAATATTAAATAATTTTAAAACATATAAATTTTTTATTAATTTAAATTATATTTGATTTTTTTTTTATGATAAAAATCAAATATAAGTAAATAAATTATTTTTTTCTTTTCTTGATATTTTCCGAGGCTTCTTGTTCTAAACCATGGCTACACACAAGCATTGACAAATACCAAGATCAAGTTGTCACAAAGGAGTGGCAAAATTTCTTGCATATGGTTTCAAGAGATCAATAATGATAAGGAAAGGAGCCTGGCAAATGTACCCTTGTACAACAAGTAATCCATTTTCTTGATTTCTTTGCAATTTCTAAGAGATGACGCTTAATTTGCCTCTATGAAAAGGCCTCAGTGGCGTGACATAAATAATAGGGTTTGACTTGAACTTGAGTTCAGTTAGATACGAATTTAAAACATGCCCTCTCCTCCAGGAAATGGTCGGTGCCAATAATTACATTGGCCCCATTTCATAGAATTTTCAAAATCAGTTGCACTAGGGGATTAATTGATAGGAAGAAAGAAAGTTTGCTTTAAAACTTTTTAATTAGAAAACATAGTAATTTAATTGTAAATTAACAAATTTTCAATATTTCGTTACTTGGTTAGAATAATTTTAATTTTTTTTAAATATTATTTAAATAAGAATAATAATGAAGTGAGTATTTTTGAGGACTTGCATCACTTTGTAAGAAGATGTATATAAATAAAATATTTTTTTAGCATAATAAATTAAATTAAATTTATTTGATTTAAAAATAAATTTATAAAAATTTATAACATATATTTATTTATAAATTATAATTATTTTTTAAAATAATTATATGAGATGGATCAAATATGAAAAATTCTCATATCCACCCTGACGTATCCATCCCACTCATAAACTTAAATAATTAGAGTGGATAGGATGAGGACGGATTATAAAACTATTCCATTAGCATCGATTATTTTAAATAAGAAATATTTAATAAGTAATAATATTTTTCTTGTAACGAGGATGGAACGACTAAGATATACAACTCATTTTCCATTATGATGATTAGATAAATATTAAGAATAGAATTTATCAATACTTTAAGCACCCAATAATGGAATTTTCAAACATTGACTTAATATTTTAGCAGCCACTTATCTACGTTTAAAAATTAAAATTAAAATAAAAATTAAGAAAAAAGACAAAGGAGACAAGTGCATTATAAAACAAAGGGTAAAGTTGTCCACATGATAAAGTATTTTTAAAATAAAGTCTACAAAAGAAAATTGGGCACTGATCCTTTACGAAGGGGGAGAAGAAGATGAGAATTGGTTGAAATGTCATGGCCTATAGACCATGGTCACGTGCGATGTTAGACCGAAGACTTTCACACGAATTCCGCATCCTCGGTCCTCTGCCATGGCCCTTTCAAACGAAGCTTCCTTCCCAAACACGCCTCCCACCCTCCGACCTCTGCCGCCGCCCCTTCAACTCTTTTCACACTATCTTTTTTCGCCGCCCACCCCATCAACATTCGCATAGATATCAGGCCAGTTTTTCTGACTTGAAACTCATCATCAAACTCATAGCCATGGGAACAACAGGCGCCTACGACGCCCTCCTCCCAGCAGTCCCTGAATGGCTAAACAAGGGCGACAACGCATGGCAAATGACTGCATCCACCCTTGTGAGCATCCAAAGCGTTCCGGGCCTTGTCATCCTTTACGGAAGCATTGTGAAGAAGAAATGGGCTGTGAATTCAGCTTTCATGGCCCTCTACGCCTTCGCGGCCGTCCTCATTTGCTGGGTTCTTGTGTGCTACCGCATGGCCTTTGGTGACCAGCTCCTGCCTTTTTGGGGGAAGGGTGCCCCAGCTTTGGGCCAGAAGTACCTCATCCGCCAAGCGGCTGTGCCCGAGACCGGCAGCGAGCCTTTCTATCCCATGGCCACGCTTGTCTACTTTCAGTTCACTTTTGCGGCCATTACGCTTATCCTGCTTGCTGGGTCCGTTCTTGGTCGGATGAACATTAAGGCATGGATGGCCTTTGTGCCCCTTTGGCTCATCTTCTCCTACACTGTTGGCGCCTTCAGTCTTTGGGGTGGTGGCTTCCTCTACCAGTGGGGGGTCATTGATTACTCCGGAGGTTATGTCATCCACCTCTCTTCAGGAATTGCTGGTCTCACTGCAGCTTATTGGGTACTACTGTATATTCGAGAATTGGTTCAGTCAAATTTACCCGTTCTTTGTTCTGAATGCGCCTAAGCATTTTCTTAAAAAGCGCTCATGGAGTTGCTAAACTCGCCTAATGTTTGGTACAGGTCGGACCCAGATTGAAGAGTGATAGGGAGAGGTTTCCTCCAAACAACGTATTGCTGATGCTGGCGGGTGCTGGGCTCCTATGGATGGGCTGGTCAGGTTTCAATGGCGGAGCGCCATATGCAGCTAACATTGCTGCTTCAATAGCAGTTCTCAACACAAACATATGTGCAGCAACCAGCCTCCTTGTATGGACTTCTTTGGATGTCATCTTCTTCAAGAAACCATCCGTGATCGGAGCTGTTCAGGGAATGATGACAGGCCTTGTTTGCATTACTCCAGGAGCAGGTAATTTTGAAACAACTATAAAGGGCATATATTAACCTGAAAAATTGTCATAGCTATAGAACTGATGAAGGATGCTGTTGTTGTTGCGGTTTTAGGCGTAGTGCAATCTTGGGCGGCAATAGTGATGGGAATACTTTCCGGCAGCATTCCATGGGTGTCCATGATGATCCTTCATAAAAAGTCCAAATTACTACAAAAGGTATATAGTATTGTTTCACACCCAGCCCTTTAATTTCCATACTGTTACTACATATTATACATATTCTTCGTCATATACCTTTAGTGCATATGTCCACACAATTGTTCAATTGCTAGGTGTTAGGCTGCTAGTCTGCACAGCTTTCCTATCCCAATTCCAATCTTGAGGAAAGGGAGACGGCAGGTAGGTGGCCTACCTATTGACATACTTAGGCCCCCAAGACCAACTGATATATATGACTACAATTATTATTGGTGAAAGGCTAGCTGTTGGATAATGGTATTTGTTCCTTTCCACTTTTGTGATGTTAAAAACTATGTATGGACACGTTGAGGCTAATTGCATGCATAAAAATGTGGAGAACATGCAAATTGCTCCACCCAACAAAGTGCATTTTTTGGAGACTTCAAAGATTTTAACCTTTGAACTAAAAGACAAGGAGTAATTCTCCTTATCAAGTGCTGTACAGAAAATAATACATTTTTCCTTCATATTGATGCAGCACCCTTTGCTTTGTGCTTGCAGCTGCAAAATGTCTCATTAAGTAATTAATTGTAGGTGATATGCATGTATTTAAGCAATTTGATGCAAAATTCCCCAAGAGGCCTGTGCGAAACCTTGATCATTCAATCAAAATTTGCTCTTGAAATTTGCATATCATCAACATAGAATTTGATTAGTTGCCCCAGTAGCTAGAAGGATAATTTCAAGGCACCCATATTAATAATGTCACTCAATGGTGTGTAGGTTGACGACACACTAGGTGTATTTCACACGCATGCAGTGGCGGGACTGTTGGGTGGCCTCCTGACTGGACTCTTAGCAGAACCAGCGCTTTGCAGGCTCTTAAAACCAGAAAGCAATACGAGGGGTGCATTTTATGGTGGGAATGGTGGCAAGCAATTCATGAAGCAAATCGTTGCAGCCCTTTTTGTGATCGGTTGGAACATAGTAATCACCACACTGATTCTCCTAGCTATAAAGCTATTCCTACCTTTGAGGATGCCAGACGAGGAGCTGGTTATAGGAGATGATGCTGTCCATGGAGAGGAAGCGTATGCCCTTTGGGGTGACGGAGAGAGGTATGACCCAACAAAGCATGACCCAACAAAGCAAGATTGGCACGTGTCATCGTATTCTGGGGAAATAGCCCAATCCCCTTATGGCAGTGGTGCAAGAGGAGTAACTGTGGAGTTGTAACTCAACTATGTGTATCATATACAAGCTCGCCAATTACTTTAGAATGTCAGAGAATGGTGTGTATATACCATAAAGACACAATTACATACCCTTGAAGCATTTTGAAAATGATAGTTTGGAGCCTTGTGTCATGACCTTCGAATACTACCCTTAATTTTGAAGGCTACTAGTTAGAGGGGCTGCTTTTTTAGAAGTGTACATGAAATCTAATAAAGTTCTGGGTGCACACAGCATTCAGGACTTATAATTTAGGTAGAAATGACCATGATCCATATTTCCAGCCATCAAATTTGACCGAGACCTCCGCCCAATTAATGTCTCCAAAGATAGCTAGAAACCGAAAAGTAAAGCATGTGGAAACGCATGACAGAATAGAACTGTTCCCATGACTCGAAAGTCAGCCAAACCGCGTATTCAATTCGACGATATTAATTGATAAGAAGATTAAGTGTGGAAAAATCAAAAAGTTTTGAAGAAGACAGGCACATTAGGATGCGTTCAATGTCGTTCCACGGGGCGTTTTTTTCCTTTGTGAGACCCACCACAGTCCACTTTTGCGAAATCCGAATTTATGTGCTTCTGACTTTTCTTTCTTGTCAGGTTGTGGGATTATTCCTTCCACTCATTTACCCCATAATCAAAATCAGGTGGAAGCTTCTGTTTGTATTCTTTTTCTATAGTTGGGAATTGTGGGTTCATTCATAATCACCTAAATCTCTCTCCTAAATATATACCGTTCTTGTATGCCCTAGAAACCAATATTTTTTAAGATTCTGTAGCATTGCCTGCATTTTGAATGTCACCTTAATACTTAATTTAGATTGTGTCCCATCCTAGCCTGCAATCTGGCATTGCGTTATGTTTGAGGTCAAGTGGATCAGGCTGTACGTGGATTGATCATATTAATTGGGTGATATGGATCAAATGTCAACTTGAATTGAGTTGAATCGCTTGTAATATTTTTCTAAGATTTGTCATATACAAAAATTAAAATGGTAAACAATTAAACTATTTAAAGTAATCATAATAGATAAATAATTTTTTTTTTTTTTGATAAGGTGAAATAGTACAAAATATAATTAGGATTCATATTTTTTTTCTATAAAATTATTTTTAAAATATGAAATAATAATTATTATGATAATACTAGTTATAAATAATTGAAATAATTAATAAAGTTTTGATTAGAGTCAAATTGTTTGAACCCTGAACTCAATCCCAAGCAAAATTGAGGTCATGAGCTTAACCCCATACAAACGTCACTATTAAAAGTGGTTGTCATTATAACCAATGCAAATGATGGGTTGGATTCTAGTTAGGCCAACACAACTCGTCCAAATTCCATCTTGATGATACCTTCTGCAAATAATCTTTTGACAATTTTCCTTAAATATGTTTTTCTATGACTATGTACCTGGAAAGTGGATAGAAGCACTTTCAACATCTTAGCTCTCACCTTTGCCTCATGGTCATGGTTTAGCGCCTCACATGCTTCTATTACTTGGGGAACCACTCTTTTTCATGATGCTTATACCTAACTTTATTGAACGAATATGATAAAGATTTCTCTTTCAATTGCCTGCTATATCTAAATATCTTATTTATTATGGTTGCTTGATGTTAGTGAAAAGTTGTGAACACGTATTTTTTTTCCACATGTGTCCTTACTCAATGATAAGACTCTTTATTTTAAACAAGTGTTTTATGTTTTAAATTAAGTTTAATTTATAATTTAGAGTTATCATTTACTTTGTTTTATATTTTTAAGGGAAAAAAAAACCCTATAATGAAATAATAAGATAATGCCTACAAAGAATAAACGAGTTCAAGGGTCAAATTACTTATTAACAAGGTCCAACACATCCTATAAACTTAAGATAGACTTGGTCTCTACTAATAAGTTGAGGAAATTTTGATGTCTCGTTACTTATCCTATGGAAACCAAAAGATACATAATGATAATGAGTTGGAATGTAATAGCATGGTGGCTTACATGTAAGTAAAAGAATGGGAAAGTAGTTGTGTGTTGCATAAGTTGATTTTATGTAAACGAGATCCAAACAAATAATGATTATATCCAAAATTCCTCGAAAATATCACCTTAAATTAAATTCCAAGAAAAAAAAATAGACCCAAATCAAGAAATCAAAGAATGCACATCATGAAGAAGACTTCCATGGGAACTACTTTAAAAGGTAGTGCCAAGTGCCAATCCTTTCACCAAATAGAAATCATGGCATGAGACATGGCTCCCCTACACAATAGAATTGTATCAATTACTCTTCTTGAAAGTTCTTACTTCAAAAGGTGGTGTCAAGTGTGGTCCTCTTTGCAAACTAGATATCACAGCATCGAGACATAGCTTGAAGGGAACTTCCAAGAATAGTATTTGATACGATTCTATTTTTTAGGGTAACCAACCTTGCAAGCAGATATGTGGTTAGGCCTATATTAAGCTCGGATCTCACCTGAAATAAATACGCATGTATACCATGATCATGGTCAATCTTACCAACCACAACCAACAACCTCTTTTGGCCAAAGAGATGCCACCATAACACATAAATATATCAAAGAGCAATTCCAAAAAACCAAGCAAAAAGTAAGGACAAGCCAAAACTTTATATCTAATTACAAAGTTTGTTGATAACCTTGGCTAAGCATAAGAAGCAAAGGAAACATAATATAAGTAAAACAACACCATAAACAAGATTAAAAGAAAACAAGTGCAACAAAGAATCAAATATTCAAAATTCTACTCCATTCACCGCAAGAAGGAAAAAGACCAAAACATTTTCAATTAAAGACCAGTCAAATGCAAACACCTTTATTAGTAGAGTGATGTTGAAGGATATAGTGTTATTATCATCATCCTTCACCAAATCTAACTTGGGGATCGACATGTTCACCAAGATTCTCCTTTCAAGTACTTTGGTAATGCCACAAGATTAAACATGTTATTGATCGAATAAGGGAAGAACAACTACCTCTTTTTCACCCTTCTCCATAATAGTTTCTTTATCTTCAACTTCCATTGCAATCTTGACCACAACAAGATCCAACAATATCTTCCCACTGCATCACTAGCCTGGGACTTAAGTTGAACCAGGGACACTACCAAGTCTTGGACAAAGCAAAATATCACAAACTCAATATTCTACGGCTGCAAAAAAATAAGAAGATTAAACAAAGACAATATCAAGACCTCCAAATCTAATCTTGAAATACCAACACCATTTTCAAGAATACGGTTGTCCACCAAGCAATGACCAATCAAGACTTCAAAGCAACTTGCACTATCAAAGCACAAAATAAGAAGGATCAAAGCATTTGATGCCTAACTTCAAATGCATCTCTACCCATCCTAAGGTGTACCCCTCATTCTGATTATGCTTATCTAAAGTAGTAAAATCTGTTGTTAATCCCTTAAAAATCTCAGAGGTAATCTCATCTTTCTAGAATGTTTGTCCTCACAGAATAGCCTAACTTCATAATATTCTTTTACCCTAGGGGTCTCTTCTAATAACTTCTCCAACTTTTCTTTTTCCTAACTAACTATAATGAAACAAGACTCCTTTAAGATTCCACTTTGTTAAAAGACTTTTCTAATATCATAATTCATTCCACAAGATCAATTAATCATGTAATAGGAAGATTTGAGACTAGAGAATTATAGAGGTAATCTTAAGAGGTTGATAGTATTTACTTCATTAAATTATGGACACCAATTCGTAGAGAGCTTGCATACAATTATTAGTGGGTCATGGATCTAAGCTTTATATCTTGATTTCATATCATAAGATACTAGAATATAGTTGACTCTTTTTCGTAAGATATTGAGTTACTTTAGAATTAGAATTTTGAAAAGGCCAGTATTTTCTTATGAGTCTTAATGGTTTCTACTCAAGGTCATATTCCTTGGTGACATACTATTTAAGAGATATTTGGGTTCTTTATTCATATGTGGATATAAGGACATTCTAATAAATATGTAAGGTTACACAAGAGTTTATGAATGGTGTTTCAAGATTAGGTTAATTAATTAGTTAGAGTTCGATAGGGATAATTAATTAATTAGAGCCTAATGGGCTAGATTAAGTGAGTTATGTCCAAGAAACGCTCACAAGTCACTTAAGTCCATTAAGAATTCTATATAAACCATCTTATAGGTTTAGGGTTAGACACTTCAGCCTTTCTGTCTTGCAAAGAGAGGGGCCTTAGCCTCCATCCCTATAGAGAGAACTCCATCATTCTCACATGCCAAGGTCCAGGAGAGAGCCATCAAGCAAAAGATTATATTAAGATCTACAAATCAAAGGCATGTTTTATAGTATCTAGATCTAAGTTTTATGGTTTTAATACTTCTTTTGCATAAATCTAGTACCCTTAGGATTGTAGATCCATGAACCCAATGATTATAAAGTCTTGGAATAGAATTTTCCAAGGATTCCAACAACTAGTATTAAAACCCTAAGTTAGGGAAAAATTATGCTAGATCATTTCTAGGCTCATCTTTGTTTTCAGGGTTTCTTGTTTATCCCATGGCCCTAGAGGTAACCTACAATCTACTATCCTATACATGTAGATAGCCCTTGAACTAAGGTATGTGATATCAACCTCTCAAGATTACCTCTCCAATCCTTGAGTTACAAATCCTTTTATTATGTGATCAACTGATATATTCTATCTCACAAAGAACATATGTCAAATTCCAACCAAGGAATTACTATGAACATAGTTTTCCTAATCACATGTCCTTAGGATAACCCAAGAGAACACATTGTCTCAAACCCATTAGATATCTATTAGGATAGAGCCCTTAAAAGCATGACAGATGTAACAAATTCAAAATTTATCATATATTTAATGATCTTATAATTTCACTCTTATATATCCTTATTCCATACATTATATCATATAAGCATTCTAGTTTGGCATATTTTACATTATACATAACTTGTGTGCATTAGGAATCGCTCAAAAACTCCAAGTCATAGGTTCCTTAAAGGCAGATGATTTATTCACAATTGATTCGTGGACTTAGGCAATCCATTTCAAGCTAAAGTGCACCTCCTAATTGAAGGGATGGTTAGTCTTAGCCATCGAGATGAGGTTCCCATGGTGAGTACACTAATGTGTTCAATTACACATTAGATAAGACTTATAGTGAGCTATGACTTAAGATTATCGGGTAGTAATGACTTCACCAAACTATTATACTATATTGTCTTTCAACCATGAGAAAATATTGAGTTTGTGCCAAAGTTTACAGTGGCTTTAACCAACGGGTGAGATCCTAAAGTGATCATATATTTCCTATGAATTAGGTCATTATTGATGGAAGCTAATAGCAATAGGTATTCTTAATAAAGACACTATGATATCTCATAGACTTTGAGATAGTGTGTCCCCTTACGTGATCCTTAAATAGTGTGTTCAAATAAACTATGGTCATAGTAGTTCCCTAAGTGAAACTTGACATAAGTTGTTTGTGAGCTAGAACATATCAGTTGATCACACAATAGGAAGATCTATAACTCAAGGATGGTAAAGGTAATCTTGAGAAGCTGATAACTTTCATTTTGTTAGATTATGGATGCTAGTTCATGGGAAAACTTTATATAGTGAATATCAAATCACAATCTTAAGCATTTTGTGTCTCTTTGTTATCTACATAAAGAATTAGAGTGTAATTGACTCTCTATAATAAGATATTAAGTCAACTTTAGAATTGGATTTTGAAGGAACCAATATTATATTATGGCTCCTAGTGGTCCCTACTCAAACTCATATTCCTTAATAGCACAGTTTATGAAGGTTGAATTGGTTCTTGGTTTACTTATGTGCATAAGGGCATTTTGGTAAATATAAATGTTACACAAAGGTTAGTGAACAATATTTTTGGACTAGGTTAATTTATTAATTGAAATCCTATTAGTTTAATTAATCATTTAAGACCCTTGTTGGGCTAGATTAAGTGACCCAAGCCCAAGATGGGCTCAAGTCACTTAAGCTCATGGGAAGCCCATAAATACCCATTTTAAGTAGGGTTTTATACTATTTTGTTATTCTCTATTACATTCCAAACAAAGAACCTTGCCTCCACCCCCTAAATCTTCACCATTTGAATGCTAAGATTAAAATATGAGTCATTAGGTGGAAGATTACTGCGTCTACAAGATCTTTTACAACTTTGAGGTTTTCTACATTAATAGGAAATGATTTGAGAACATTAAAATCTTGTTAAGCACATCTAAACTAAATTTTTGAGATCTAAAATTGTTTTTAATATTAATTGTTTCTGTTGTGCATAGATTTAGAAAAACTAAGGAAGATTTATATGCACCTAACTAAACTAAGGCCAAAGAACAAAGTGATATGGGATTCCCTACACTATCATGGTGCCTCTATGGAGAGCATCTATTGTTACCTACCTTAATCAATAGTGGCTGATCGCTCGGATTTTGTCGTTTCTTGGATCATAACAAAATTTATAACCTAATTCACTATTCTATAGCAATTTGTACCCGATCAAAAAGTGGTTTTAGTACAAACTACTGTAGTGTAGTGGTATTTAGGTATCGTCCACAAGGATTGATTATTCTCGGTAATTAAGGCTTGAACGAGATGATAAGAAATGATGGTGATCAAGTGAAATTTACTTGAAATTGCATGATAAAATCTCAAGATAGCAATGTATTCAAATTGAAATGAAAATGAAGTGTAAAAGAGAAGAAAATTAATAAGATGTGAGATTCTCGGAGTTAGGATTTTCTAGAGTGCAATTTCCATGGTGAATAGGTGTTGAGATCTAATTTTCATCAAGTTAGATTGAAAACCTAAATTTTCATCTAAACCGATTTTTGATTTAGCTTTAGGTCTATATCTAATTTCTCTTCAAATTAGGTAATCTAATCCTAGAGATCAATTTGAATCATATATTCAATTCATCTTAAATTATCTTCTAATGAAAACCGATTTTTGATTTAGCTTTAGGTCTAAATTTAGCTTTAGCTTTATCTTCTAATGAGATCTAATTTTCATCAAGTTAGATTGAAAACCTAAATTTTCATCTAAACCGATTTTTGATTTAGCTTTAGGTTTAGATCTAATTTCTCTTCAAATTAGGTAATCTAATCCTAGAGATCAATTTGAATCATATATTCAATTCATCTTAAATTATCTTCTAATGATTCATACTATGCAACTATTCAATCTCATCAAATCTAGCATTAAGAATTTGATGAATCCACCTAACTTGCATTGTAATAATCATCCAAGACAATTTGAAGAGAAAAATCCCCAAATTTCAATTAATCAATCAATTGGATCAAATTATCTTTGCAATTCAAGCTCAATTCTCTAATTCACCATAGATCTTACCTCTAGATCCTCCCTCCTCTGAGAAAAACAAGATTTAGTCACTCATACTTGGAGATTTGATCTCACAAGACATGTTTGGCTACCGAGAAAATAAGAGAAACTGAAGGAAAGTAGAGAATTATATAGAGAGAAGAAGTCTGAAAAGTTCTACAATTAGGAAAAATCCAAAAAGTTCCTAAATGAGTCAATCACGTTTCTATTTATAGGTCAAGGTCAAAAGGACACTTGGCATCATTTAAGAGGTCTTTTGGATGCTTCTTCATCAAGGAATCTGGAGAAAAATACATTTTCGCACGAGCTCCAGCAATTTCGCATGATGATGCGAAGTAGAAAATCCATCAACTACATTTTCGTCTTGCTGGAGTGTTTCGCATGATTGTGCGAAAATTTCGCATGGTTATGTGAAATCACTTTTCACATTTCCTTTATGTGTTGTAGCCAAGCCTACTCTGTTTCATTTCGCATGACTATGCGAAATTGAAAAACATGTTTTTCCGACTCCTCTTTGCAATTTCTCTCATTTCTTCATTTTTAATCCATCTCCACCACCTTTAATTAAGCTCCAAAGCTTGGTCCAAGTGCATTTCCTCTTCATCGTCATCCACATTATGTACCCTCCTCCATTCTATTTTCCATTTGTCACTCCATGCTTCAAAAATCACCTTAAAATATCTCTAAAACTCAACAAAGAACCATTAGTATCTCTTGCAAGGGTAGCAATGTATTACTTGGGCATATTAGGCATAATTACTACTCAAAAGGTGTGAAACTCATGAAAATTAGTATCTAAAATGTGTGGTTTTTGAGTAGTAATCAATGGCCCATTCCGTAGCGAATATATGATCACCTTAAGGTCTCACCTATAGGTCAAAACCACCGATGACCTTAACACTTGCTCAAATATTCTCTCAAGGTTAAGAATCCATGCAGCATAGTAGCTTTGTGAATCATAATCACCCGATATCTAATGACATGATTTTAAGATAACTCAATCTCCCTGTTCCCTATCCCAGCTCAAGTTAAGTGCATGAAAATTATTAGGATATAACCCTTAAAAGTATGACATGATGTAATAAACTTTTAGATTTTTATTATTTATTAATAAATTTTCAAATCACTTTTATCTATCCTAATTCCACACATCATACCTTGTAAATATTCTAGCCTGCATTTATTACATTGTATGTGACTTAGGTACATTAGAAGTTGCACGAAAGATCTAAGTCATAGATTCTTTATAAATAAATGACTTGTTCATAGTCTATTCATGAGCTTAGGTAATCCATTAGAGGTTGTAGTGCACTACCTCCTAATTTGAGATATGGTTAGTCTTGGCTATTGGGATGAGTTTTTCATGGTAAGTACAATAGTGTGTATGTTTACACATTGGACAGAACCTATGGTAAGTCATTTCTTAACGTTATCAAGTAGTCATAACTTCACCAAGCTACTTTATTATATTGTCTCTCAACCTTGAGAGAATATTGAGTATATTCTAAAGTTAGCAGTGGCTTTGACCTATAAGTAAGATCGTACGTTGATCATATATTTCCTTTGGACTAGGTCATCGTTGATGGAAGTCAATAGTAATAGTTATTTTCAATAGAGGCATCATGATATCTTATGGGATTAAGACAGGTGTCTTATTGGGTGTTCCTAAGTAGGTGTGTTCATGTAAACTATGGTTATAGTAGTTTCTTAAGTGGAACTTGACATATACTCTTAGAGAGCTAAAATATGTTAGTTGAACACACAATAGGAGGATCTATAATTTAAGGATAATAGAGGTAGTCATGAAAGGTTGATAGTTATCACTTTGTTAGACTATAAACACCAATTCATGAGGAGATTGAACGCAATGGATAACAAGTCTCAAACCCGAGCACTTTATTTACACAGAGTATTAAAATGCAATTGATTCTCTATAGTAGGATGTTGAATCAACTTCCAAATTCGATTATGAGAGAGCTAGTACTGTCCTATAGGTCTCGGTGATCCTAACTCAAGTTCATATATACCTTGATGGCATGGTCTAAAAGGGTTAAATTGGCTTTGGGTTCACTTTTGTGCATGTAGGCATTTTGATAATTACATAAGGTTGCATAGAGGTAAGTGAACAAAGTTTTTTTATTAGGCTAATTGATTAATTAGTAAGCCTTAATAGATTAATTAATCAAGTAGGACTCATTTTGAGTTAGATTAAGTAACTCAAGCCCTTAGTGAGATCAAGTCACTTAAGCCTAGTTAGGAACCCTATAAATACCCTCTTACAAGTTTAGGTTTCTATAGAGTTGTCTTCCACTTCCAGAGAGAAAGAAAGTCATTATCTTCACCTTTTCTCCTACTTCTCCCCCTCTCCTCCCTATCGGAAGTGTGCTAAGTTCGAGGAAGAGTTATTGGGCGAAAGAATGTGGGTTTACGAGACTTCCTAGGACAACGATCTTCATCTTCACCACATGAATTTGATTTGGGAACATCTGAATCCAAGGTAAGCATACTAACTATAATATATAAATCCTAGTTTTGTTTTTATATGCATGTTCCTATTATGCATAGGGTTTAGATTAGCATAAGAAAGTTTTTGCATGTTCCTAACATAATCCAGGCATAGGAAATGGAGAAATCTGGGTTTCCCTACAAAACCCCCTTAGGGCATCTAGATCCTATGCAATGGAAGCAAAAATACACTTTTTAACAATTAAAGGATCTAGATTTGTGTATAGAAAACATTACCTTTGATTTGGATGTTTCCAAATCAAATCCATTCGAAGAAGATCAAATCTCAAATTATTGGAAGCCTCGTAAACCCATGATCTTTTGCTCGATAACTCAACCTCAAACCTTGCACTCCAAATAGTGGGTGTTTGGGATGGTAGAGGCTAAAGCTATCTCTTTTTCTCTAGAGGTGGAAGACAACTCTATATAAACCTTAGGGGTATTTAACATAAGCATATGTCAAATTTCACTAAGTGAAATGTTATACCCATAGTCTTCTAGATTGCATGTCCTTTAGATCACTCAAGGGAACACATTGTCTCAAACCCATGAGATATTATGGTGTATTTATTGAGAATACCTATGGTCACCAGCCTCCATTAACAATAACTCAATCCATAAGGAAATGTGACCACCTTATGATCTCACCCATCAGTCAAAGTCTCCTATTGACTTTGGCCTAGACTCAATATCCTCTCAAGGTTGAGAATCCATGCAATATAATAACTTAGTAAATCACAACAACCAATAGTCTTATGTTATGATTCACCTTAGATCCTGCCTAATGTGCATTGCATACACTAATGCATTTACTATAGAAAAACTGTCATGATGACCAAGACAAATCATCCCTTTAATTAATAAGCAGTGTACCACAACCTCAATTATTGGTATCCCTCATAAAAACATCCTAAAAGTCAAATGTATTCGAGTCTAGACTAGCAATGTGTAATAGGTCATAATATATAGCCTAAAAAAGCTAAAAATCAACCTTACCATAGAAGTGATACTTATTAATAGAAAGAAACTCTAAATACATAGAAAATGAATGGCGATGGAATTGATCCTTCACCATTTTCTCACCAATCTTACTGATTTTCCTCTACCGTTCCCATTTTATGTCCATCAATCTAGAGAAGAAGTTGCAAGAATGGAAGTTGTTTTCACCACTCCTATCTAGTATCCAAAGCATCACATGTAAAAGCACCCTATGTTCAAAGCCATCATTGGAGTGCATCCCATGCATAACAATAATTGAAGCCTATAACAAATGAATTTCACATCTTCACCACTTACAGTCGTGAAATTTGCACTTGGTTCCGCATTTTACTATATAGGTCAACTCTACTACATATCTTCATCCGGGAGAAACCAAAAAGAAAAAGAAAAAAACCCAACAATTTTGACTAACCTAAAGATCCTTGAGTTTAAATTCTTCTTAGTGGCTCCGTTTTTCTCATGAATCTGGCGGTTGGTGCCTGCACCGTGTCTTTAATTATCATACCTTCCTTATTCCGGGACTTAAATTTCTGAAGTTCCTATATAGGCTGTTTGTCACGTCATCGAAAGTGATCTTCGGTAGAAGGCTAACCAAGGGAGATCTTCCTCAGAACACTCAACTCACACCTTGTCACCGTCGACCGCACTTCTAGGTCACTCAACTCATACCTCGTCACTGCCGAGCGGACATCAAGGTCACGCAGGCCACAAAGTCTTTGTTGACTTGCTTCTTTGAATGATTGATTCTCCCAAGCTGGCTTCCTATTCTGTAAATCTGTATTATAATGCCTCTTGTTTCTGCACTTGGATTTGAATAGATGTTTATCACCGTGTATGCAATGAGATAGTACAAGCTAACAAATAAATTAAAATTTTTTTGGATACTAGATCCAGGACCTCTATTTATAAGCCATTTGTGCCACATAATTTAGTATTAAACGATTGAAAAAATGGCGGTTTCCTTGATTCCCACTCCTGGAGATCTGCAATATTAAATCCTAAGATTTAAACCAAGTTGTTCAATCCTCAAACTTCATAAGAAAAAGAAGAGAATATTAAAGTTTGATGGAATGGTCTTTGCTTTGAAGTATTCAGACAACTGGGAAAAGTGGGAAAAATGAAGAAAAAACTCAACTCAAATTTCAGTAATTTAGTTCTATCGAGTCATCTTTCAAACTGGGTATCACCCTCTAATTTAAGGCCAATTCTCTGTGATATAGTTCCCTGGTTCTGATCTAATAATGGTGTCACAATTCAACTCTGATCATTATGAATTCGCACCAAGATGGGAGTCCTATACAACAAATTTGAATAGCTGGAATAGCAACAATGAAAAAGCTTAGTGGGAACACAGACTACTCTAGGAATCTGGGACCTGTAAGACTGTTCGCTCTTTAAGAAACAATCAAGAGGTAAAAGAAATAAACTTAATATCAGACAATTTAGAGCCTATCTTTCCCACTGATTGAAACTGCACTGACTGGGCTCATTTTATGAGGTTGTGATTCTACCCCCAGCATGGAGAAAAACTAATGATTCTCCGAACTCACACATAGACAAAACACCTTGTGTCCCACAGAACATATTCCATTGATTTTATGTGCAGAGTTTTCCATGTTCAGACCCCAAGTAGCTTTGAACTTTATTACCAAGGACTACTCACATTAATTACCCTCTGTCCCACTTTCTTGACTTAAAAGGATCTTGACTTGGTTGCGAATCTCACGGAATCTTCCCATGTGGAGAGACTTGGGTATATTCACCAATAAGCTTAACACCATATTCAGGATTAGATCCACCATTTGATGCTCATCACACTGCAATTCAATCCCCATCACAAAAGCTGCTTCACCCTAGTCTCACTCTTTTGGTCAATGGGATCTGAGGATTGCACCATTAATTCACGCCAAACAAGGTAGGACCCCGGCCTAGTCTGTGTCATCTACAGCTACAACCGCTCAACAAGGAAGATTCATGCTTGAAGATACCATTTTTTATTCTTGGATTCTGACATGGAACACCACAGCCACACTCTTAAACATGTTTGGAATCTATATAAGCAAGTGCTCGTGTTTGAGGTCTGTGAAGGTTAGGGGCTAATTTCAGACTTTTCTTTTTTCAAGACTCAGCAATGGCAGCTGCATCTGTTGTTCCGGTAGCATACCAGACATCGCTCCCCACTGTACCTGACTGGCTAAACAAGGGTGATAACACATGGCAGATGATCTCTGCCGCCCTGGTGGCCATGCAAGGCATGCCTGGACTGGTAATCCTGTATGCTGGCCTTGTCAAGAAGAAATGGGCACTCAACTCAGCCTTCATGGCCCTCTATGCCTTTGCCGCAGTCATGCCTTGTTGGGTCCTCTGGGCTTACAAGATGTCGTTTGGCCATCGCCTTCTACCTTTCTGGGGCAAAGCAGGCCTTGCCGTTTCCCAAGATTTCTTAATCCCCCGAGCTACTCTCCCCTCGACACGTTATGTAAATGGGGATTTTATAGCGCAAGCAGCTAGTCCATTGTACCCCATGGCTACCATGGTTTTCTTCCAGTTTGCTTTTGCTGCTGTGACTGTGATACTCCTTGCTGGGTCTGTGCTGGGTCGAATGAGCATCAAAGCTTGGATGGCCTTTGTACCACTATGGATTACTTTTGCTTACAGCATTGGCGCTTTCAGTATATGGGGCGGCGGTTTCCTCTTCCAATGGGGCATCATGGACTATTCCGGTGGTTATGTCGTCCATTTGGCTTCTGGTGCCGCAGGATTCACAGCAGCTTATTGGGTACGTGGGATCTCTCTGTGCTCATACATCTATATATATAAATATAGACTAAGCTATCTCTCTTTTTAAATTTCTGTAGGTGGGACCGAGATTGCAGGTAGACCGGGAACAATTCCCACCAAACAATCTTCTACTGGCACTGGCTGGTGCTGGTATTCTTTGGATGGGGTGGACAGGTTTCAATGGAGGTGACCCCTTTGCTGCAAATGTCGATTCCTCCCTTGCAGTTCTCAATACTCATATATGCGCAACAACCAGTCTCCTTGTATGGACTTTCTGGGATACGTTTTTCTTCAAGAAGCCCTCAGTAATTGGCGCCATCCAGGGAATGATAACTGGGTTGGTCTGCATCACCCCTGGTGCAGGTAAGAGTGGGGCACCTCCTAACAGCTGTGTCTTGAACTTTCTTCTCTTAACCACTTCCTTAGTTCCTGACACTGGTTGCAACAGGTCTTGTTCAGGGATGGGCTGCATTGATAATGGGCATTGCATCTGGAAGTGTCCCCTGGTACACCATGATGTGTCTTAGTAAGAAACTCCCCTTCCTGCAGAAGATTGATGACACCCTCGGTGTCTTCCATACTCATGCTGTGGCTGGAACCTTGGGTGGGGCTCTTACGGGACTCTTTGCTCATCCAGATCTCTCTGCCTTATTCATAGTGGTACCCAATTCCAGAGGGGCCTTCTATGGTGGTCGGGGCGGTGTCCAATTTCTGAAGCAGTTGGTTGGTGCAAGCTTCATAATAGGTTGGAATGTAATAGTTACATCCATCATCCTCCTGGTGATTAGCAAGTTTATACCCCTTCGTATGTCTGAGGAAGAGCTCATAATAGGGGATGATGCAGCGCATGGAGAAGAAGCTTATGCTCTTGCTGGACAAGGAGCAAGAGAAAGATCTACATACAATAATATGCAGCTGCAAAACGCTTCAGGCTTTGAGCTTTGATTCTTGATTTCAAGGAAAAGAGACGTATATCCTTCAGCAATCATATGAAATACATGAAATAGTAGGAAATTGAAGGCTCAAAAGTAATATGCTTAATAAGCAGTTCAACATTCGATAAATCCATGTATGAGTACCAATTGTTGGTCTAGTAAAATGAAGTTTCATTTACAGTCTTGAGGTCTGTACCCCACAGCAAAATATGAACTACCAATGAAGCATACAACAATATTAAATTCATTCCAGGTACCATATTATATTATGACTTGTATACCTTACCAAGTTCCATATACCAAACAATGCGGGAGGCTTAATACTATTCAAATGTTTCCCAATCCTGATTCACTGCTGTGGAAGATGGCATTGGGGGTGGGGCGGTCAGGCTTCCCAGTCCAGATTCAAATGTCTCCCATTTGGTTGTCACTGACACCGCATTGCTCTTAGTGCTAAATGGATTGGAGTTTCTTGCTTTCAGGGTGTCTAGCATCTCCACAAGGCTCTGGACACGTCGAACCTGTTCGGGGATTTGAGTTGATCAGCAGTCTTTATTAGCAATATATATGTGATTCAAGTTGTATGGCCAACAGACATTTTTACTAGAAAGGCAGAAGCTAACTTAACTTTTAACCATTTATAGAGGGGAGTACTGACAAAAGTGCAATTCCACGTTTCATACTTTCCAGAAAACATAAAAGACAAACTCAGACCATAAAGTCTCAGCATCTGAAAAAGGCTGACCCACAAATTTTTCACTACCATTAGATATCACAACAGAACCACAAAGCTAGATTAAGAACCCAACCAAAATTTGAGCATGAAGATAATCAGCTCACAAAGTATGTACCTTCCTTCCCCATGATTGTTGTCACAACAGAAGCTTTCGATGCCACTTTGTTGTGCCAGTTAAATGTTTTAACTAACTTTCCAAATATTAGTAAAGACGAAGCAAATCCACACATACAAGGAGACGCAAGATTTAATATGGTTCAACCGACCACGTCTACATCCATATTCGTGAGATAATCAATCTGCTCTATCATAGATCAAAACTCAAGCCCAGAAGCAATCTCATAATTCCTTACTCCTAGTATTCACATTTTAAACCCAAGACCTGCTCCATTGGTTTTCCCATCTCTTTCTTATATCTCTACCATTGATAATTCCCATATACATCACCATCTCATAACTTTTCCCTTGATGGCATAATGTATTTTTAGAGATATTCCTAACACTTTTCCTTGTTTAATAAGAAAACATTGGTATAGGAAATATTCTCTACAATATTTTATCAAAAGGAATTCTTATGAAACTAGTAATTGAACTAAATAAAAATGACACACTTTCCAACAATAAATGATATGTCATAGGACAAGGAGGTAAAATTGGATTACTAATAGTATAAACCGGAAAGGAGGGAAAGCAAGTGTAAAGGTCTATCAGCTCCAGCATTAACTTCAAACTTTTAAACCAAGTAGGACAAACTTACAGTAAGATGAGACTTCTGGCAAAGGATGTTTTGAAAATATTAATGCAAGAATCATAGAGCTAAAAAATGAATGAGAGTTGCTCATGAACAACTCAGCTTGATTTGAAGAAGCTCATTGAAACTTCTCTGTCAAATGAATCAATCTTCCACTTAAGTTCAAAACAAAGAGGAGGTAAGATAGGCCAAAAGAATATACACACACACATATATATATACACACACATACATACACAAATATATATACACATATCTATGTAATTAAAAAGAAAAAGTTCAACGAATAATGTTTCTCTACAGGAATTTGGATGAATGATGCAAGGCCACTTGTACATACAAAGAATCATAAAGAATCTCTTGAGTATCAATGTTATGTTGTAGCCACTAACTTGATTGGTAAAGATGAGCATGCTAGATCCTAACAGACAAACAAGTGTTGGATTAGGTTAATGAGCCACCTTGGTTCAGTTCATTGAGAAGCTTGATTTCACCTATAACCTTCAACACCCAAGCTTGAAGTGGGAAGTAGAGCTCATGTCCAAGCTTTGGTTGACTTGAGCTCAGGCCAAATCAACCAATATGAACTGAACAAGCCAATAATGAGCTTCATATCATTCACAACCCAAGAGATTCATAGTATATATAGCCAAGTGTAATCTCTTTTCCAAGATATTTTCAATATTTTATTGGAGCTTCCAAATTAAAGTTTCCATTAGCACACAATCTAAAAGCTTCAATTGATATTCCACCAACATCAATCTTTTGCATATGCTTCAGTGACTATTCTACCAATATCAATCTTTGGTACATATACATAATACCACAGCCCAATCATGTTTTGGTATCAGTAGTCCTCATCTATCCATAAGAAACAAAAAAAAAAAAAAGTCCAACAAGGAATTTCTTTAAACTAAGGGGAAGATGTCCAATTCACTTTCAAATCTGACAATTTTTACCTAATTGACAAATGAACAAAAATTCTATAGCATGATATGATATAAAATGTACATCAAATCATTCAAATTATATGAAATGATGAATGGCTCAGGAAAGACTAAGATTAAGGAAGGAGTGTCAAGCTTTTTACAAACTTCCTATCTGCCTCAGGGGATTGGAATTTGTAAGTTGGCTATTGAGAAGCCTCACAACCATGTTAGTTGGAGTTTCCTAAAGGTAGAGCTAGATAAGATGAGATTTGGTTACTGATGGATTGAATGGATAAAGTGTTGCATCTCAATAGCAAGATTTTGTGTTAGTAAAGAAGATGCCTATATTAGCTTTTTCTAGAGTACAAGAGGGTTGAGGTAGGGTGATCCTTTTTCTCCCTATTTGTTGGTGTTGGTCATGAAGGGTTTCGGTTGTTTTTTTAGAAAGGTTATAACAGGAAGTTTAATTTCTGGATTTAAGGTGGGAGAGAGAAGTGGTGAAGGGATAAAGATTTTTCATCTTCTTTTGGAAAATGAAACACTCTTTTTCTGTGATACATGTCTAGAACAATTGGGGATTTCTATGATACACTCTTTTTCTACAATTGGGGATTTAAGGTGGGAGAGAGAAGTGGTGAAGGGGATAGGGATTTCTCATCTTCATTTTGCATATGACACACTCCTTTTCTATGATACCTACCCATCAATTGTATAGTACAAATTGGTGTACATTAGGCACTGGATTATATATATTTACTTTCATTTTTCCAATCAAAAAAATAAGTTTGGTGTATTTGAGCTAGATTTTTATATGGTTCACGGAAGTTTCAAAGTTGACAATTAATTTGGGAAAAGTAATATTACTTCCTGTATGGTAGGTTCCAGATGTGGAGGAATAAGCTTTTTTGTTTCAATGTGGGATTGGAAAGTTCCTAGTCACCCACCTTGGTGTTGCTTTAGGAGCACCTTCCTAGTCTTCAACAATTTGGAATGTAATTAAGGAGAGATTTCACAAAAGATTAGCAATGTGGAAGCAGCAATAATTCTAAAAGAGAGTGGTAGACTTATAAGGAGCGCTTCGTCTAACTTGCCAGTCTATTTTGTGTTTCTTCTTGATATTCCAAATAAGGTACAATTGAGATTGGAGAAGATCTAGAGGGATTCCCATTGGAAGATGAATCCCTTGAAAAAATCCATGTTTAGTGAATTGGTTGGTTTTTTGCTTGGATAAGAAAAGAGTGCAGTATCAAAGCCTTATCTATTCTAGATAAAATTTTGCTCAGCAAATGAAGTTGGAGATTTGCCTCAGGAAGAGAGTCATCGTGGAGTTGATTGTTGATCAAAAGTTTGGGAAGAAGCATGAAGTTGGCGTTCAAAAGTAGCAAGGGTGGGCTTGTGAAAAGCCATAAGGAGAGGACGAGAACTTTAGAAGTGGAACAAGTTTAGTTGTGGGAGATGGAAGGAGAGTGAACTTGTGGCAGGATGTTTGGTGTGGTGATTTGCCCTTGAGTCCCTCCTCTTCTTTTTTGTCATTGCTACTTCCAAGAAAGCTTGGGCTGCATATGCAGAGGAGGTATCAAGTTGGGGTAGAGCATTGAAACCCTTCTTTCTAAAGATAATTCCACGATTGGAAGTTGGAAGCTGGAAGATGAAGGGTCTTTTCTTGAGAGGATACAAGAGAAATTAGAATTGTTGAGTTGGTAAGGATGGAAAATTTATTGATCAAAACATTCCATTATTATGAGGAACTAGAAGGAGAAGTCTTTATATTTGGAACTTGTAGACCCAATAAAAAGAGGTTTTTTTTTTTTTTTTTTGGCCTAGGAAGTGGTGTGAGGGAGAATCTTGACTAACAATTACTGGTGAATTGGTGCTATCTTTGCTAAAATGTATAAGAATCAACTAATCACATTCTCTTGCAGTGTGATAACACAAGGATTATATGCCATCTCTTATTCTCTTTATTTGGAGTTGAATGGATAATGACTCTTCAATAAGAGAAACTCTACTGGCATGGCATGGGAATCTTGCGAGGAAGATTCTTAGGAAGACTTGGAGGACTACTCCATTATGCTTTTTTGGACTATATAGGAGAGAAACCATAGATCATTTGAAAATGTGTAACAACCATGTTAAGCGCTCAAAAATCTTTTCCTATCTTCTCTTTTTTCTTTGGTATAAATAGTGAATTGATGTGGCTACCTTCTCTTTGCTAGACTTTATCAATTGGTTGGGCTATAGTTAAGGAGAGGGAGGTTTTTCTTCAGTTTATCTTTTTCCTTTGCCGTGTGGCACCTTCTGTCTATTGCTTTCATACTTTGGTTGTGCCATTTTGTTTAGCTTAATAAATTTGTCTTTGGCTTTTTTGTTTTTTTTGCTTTTAAGTACTTAAAGATAATAAATTCTTCAAAACAAGAAGCCATCAACAATTTTTTTTAAATTTTGGGACAACAAAACTCTTAATAAAACTGGAATCTAATACCTCATAAATCTGTCATTTAAGTACTTTAAATGACACCAGGTCCCACTATTCCGTTAACGGTTAGATACCAATCATAAAAAGTAAATTACATGTACTCCTTAGATTATAATACTCAGCAAGTAAAATATGCTAATCTTGCAAAAAAAATTTCAACTCATACAAAGCAAGCATTAATCTGAAACTTAATCAGATTCACACTAACAAACCACATATGTAAAGAAATATTTGAATCTGGACTCATGATCCTGGAAACAATATAAAATTGTACATCTACAACAAGCTTGAAAAACAAGGATAAAATATCTTAACTAAAAAAAGTTATGCTCTGGCATTGGCTACTAACCTCAGCCCTTCTCTGCACTTTTGCTTCTCCTTCAGCCTCAATGCCATCCAATTTCAATAACTGCCTCATGAGCAACTCTGTTAAGACAACAAACTCCTTGTCCTCAACAGTAGTCCCACCATTCACAGTTGCTTCTAAGGCAACCACCTACAAGATAAAGCAACCCAAATCAGCATCCATGATCAAAGATCAAATGGTTGTAGGGGACAAACAGAACCACCTTTTCCAAGAGCTTATCAACTTCTGCTTTGACTTCAGCGACAGCTTTACATGCCTTTGATATCTCATCACTTCTTCTCACCTCTTCAAGCTTCCTCTCTTTGCTTGCCATTTCCTCCAAGAGCAACAACTTTGATCTATCCTTCACCCCTACCTGTTGCAAACACTCCTGATCATCTATCTCCTTTCCCCTGAACAAAAGTCTTTGGTCCTTGGGCTCCAAACCAGTTTCTTGGACAAGACGCTTCTTCAGATCCCCTTCCATTATAAGAACCATAAGCAAATATGCATCAATTTCAATGAATATAAAACATAGCCTGTATATCCAAGCACAGTTCATTGGAAAATTATTTTGAAGAACAAGAGAGCATTACATTATTGTTCCATCACCATAAACCCAAAAAGTGACATGAAAATCTCAACCCTCCCAATAACAGATAAATTTGAAAAATAAACCTCAATAATTAAGTTTCAGAACAACCTAAAAAGCTCTCACAGGCCACCACATCCACAAATGGGCAAAATCAACTCCAAATCCTTTTAATCAATAGTCAATTAAAAGCATACATAAACCAAATTCACTCGAAGGCAGATTTAAAAAATCCAAATTTAAAACATCCAAAAAACCCCTCGCTTGAACAAGATCACAAAACCGCAACTCATCACAGAAAAAATAAAAATTTTAAATTTAAAAATAACTGTCATTCGGTGATTGTGTGGAAAAGAGGGGAAAACCAGTAGGGAAAACGATGAATACCACCATAAAAGACCAAAAGGGCAGAAATCCAGACAAAGAATAAACCCCAATATCTAGTACACGTAACAATTAACACACAAACAGACATATGCATAATTATATATATCCACACATCAAAACCTCAAAGAGATCGCGTTTGGTTCTCGGGAAAGAAAGGGGAAAAAAAACAATTCCAAATCGAATCATTTTTCCTTCCCTTTTTCTGGCATTCTTTCCTGAGAAGCAAAACCCAAAGGAAAGGGTTAAAGGAGTACCAAAAGTGGATTGAATGGGGACATGGAGTTGGTGGTGGTTAGAACCATGACAGACCTTGATGTTGATCATGGCCGACCCTGACCCAGAATCACCACCACCGCCACCACCAACCCCACCATTATTATCACCATCTTCTCTCTTCTGAACCAGCATCCCACCTGGCCTCAGTTCCCACTCCACATCCTCTTCCCTATTCATCTTCCCCCACCCCCCCAACAGCTTCCCAGTCGATTATTTTTCTCCTTTTATCACAGTTTTTAACTAAAACTCAGGATGGATGAGTAATAACGGCTGAGGGAGATCCGTGCCAAAGTGCCAGCAGAGTCAAAACGTCGTCGTTTAGGAGCCCCACTTCTGCCTGCCTATCTGTCTCCGCTGTCAGTGGAACTTCTTGTTGCATCCACATCCCATGAATTGGATTGCTGGTGGCTCCTTTATTTTCCTGGAATTTAAGATTATTTCTCCTGAAATTCGATATATTAAGTTGGATTCCAACTATATTATTAAGTCCATCTTTGTCTCTATCTTGTTGAATTTGTTGGGTGAAAAAAAAAATGTTATTATTATAGCATGGTAATGGTATGTTTGAAACTATTTTTTACACGGTAATGGTATGTTAGAAAATATTTTTTTAAGTAGTTCCTAAAAAATAACCTTTGAATTATTCTTCTTTATTTTTAGAAATAAAATTTAATTTCATTTGAGAGAATGTGGGATTTAACTTGAAGAAAGATTTGTAACCGTCATTGGAGACTTAGAGGCTTGGAAGCTTCAATATAGCAAAACCCTCACTCAAAAGAAGCTTGAGAAGAATAGGCATAGTCGAGAAATTGACAAATCATTATAAAATCTTATTTTACAATGTTTATATCCTTATCTCGTTACATTTATTGCTTTATTACTTGTTTAATTAAGGATGTTTTCGAAAAAGTTTAAAAACTCAGATTCACCCCTTCTGGGATGTTTTGCTTAATTAAATTAATTTTATTTCACAAAACTAAAAATTTTAAAATAATAAGAAAATTTAATTTTATGGACAATTGTGTTTTAGGCCTAATTAGGTTCAAAAATTAACATTTGGTTCATATAACTTACATAATTAATGGAAATGATATAAGATGTTAAGAGACCAATATACCATTCAAATTTCTATATATTACCTTTTAAGGATATAAAATAGTGATGGACTAAAATACTGAATTACCTTTCACATAAGTTTTTTTTGTCTTTATTGCACCATTATTCACGCAACCATAATAATTCTATTTTAACAATTTGGATTTTTCATTGTTTTTAAATTTTTTATATAAATAATTGAAAATCAACATTATTTTCTATTTAAATTATAAATAAAGAAAAATTATGTTCAAAAACTATTTTAAAAAATACTTTCTAGAAAAATGGTAATATGGTTTATATTTTTTATATTTTCTTTTTGAAAAAACACTTAATTAAAAAATGAAAACTATTTTTAAAAATAAAAATTGAAAACCTTGTTTAGTACTATTTTTTATATGAAATCCATTTTTTTTCCATTAGTTATTTTAATAATAAAATAAAAAAATATAATATGTTTATAATTAAATAAAGGAATTGGTCAATTATGTATTTTTTGTGTGACTATCTTTTACATGAAAAATAATTAAATAACTCAATTATATATATTTATTAATTTTTAAATTTTATTTTCTTTATTTATTTTTTGTTTAATAGAAAATTTTAATACATCCATAATTAACAAAGTAATAGATTAATTATGCACTTTTTGATCTATTAAAATAAATTACTTTCTAATTTAAATAAATAAAATGAAATAAGTAAATAAATTTGGGGTTATTTCTATTTTTTAACATATCTTATATTAATATTTTTTATGGTTAAATCAATTTTTTATTATTTTTTTCTTTAATTCCAAAAATAAAATGAAATAAATAAATAAATTTTGTATTTTCGAACTGATCTTATATTTATATTTCTTATGGTTAAATAAAAATTTTATTCTTTTTTCTTTATTTCCAAAAATAAAAGGAAATAAATAAATAAACTTGACTTAAATAATAGTTTTTAAGTAATTTCTTTGTCGTATTTTTAATTACATTTTGCATTGAAAATAAAATAAAATAACGTTTTATTTGTTTTAATTATTTTAAATGTCAAACTATTGGGAACATAGTTTACACACTCATGTGAATATAATTTATGCATATATATGAAATCTATATCATTCTACAAGGTTATTACACTAATTGTACAAAGGGTATATAAGACTGTACATTTTGAACAACTTTTTTTTTTTTTTGTCATCTAAGGATTATACGCTCTACTACCACAAATTATTTTATTTCATGTACTTTATTTAACTCGCATTTAATAATTCAAATACTTACCTTAATAATTATGTTTACGAAAAAATTTTGTTTTTACGTTTTATATCATTTTTTAAATCAAACCATTGGAAACATGGTTCACACCTCACATTTGGCACATAATGTAAGCATAGGGATGAAATTTGTATCATTATACAAGGGTGTTATGCTAACTATACAGGGTAAATGTTCTAACTGTACAAGACAAATGTTCTAACTATGCAAGGGGTATACAAGGTTATCCTTTGTGAAAGATTTCAATCAATTTTGGACATTTTTTTTTTTTTTTTGTCTTGTCATCTAAGAATTGCACACTCTCAAGGTACACATTCCTCTATCATACACTCATCTTATGCATTTTATTTAACTCACATATGACAATTCGAATACTTATCTCACTAATGATGTTTGAGATAAAAATTTGTTTTTCCATCTTCCACTATTTTTTGAACCAAACCAATGAAAACATGGTTAATCTACCTATGGTTACACATTGAGTAGGGGGTATATGGAATTTGAGTCACTGTACAAGGTATTTACACTAAGTGTACATGATAAATATACTAACTATACAAGAGTGTACAAGACTGTTATTTGTGAAGGATTTTAAGTGATTCTGAAAAACTTATTTGTTTATTTCCCCTAACTGATGATAGATGACATTCCTCACACACATTGGTTAAGCATACATTCATCTCATATGCTTTATCTAACTTGTATATGGTCATTTGAATAGGTACCTCATTTATGATGATTGTAAAACAAAATTATACAACAATTTTTCTTCTTTTTTAAAACAAAACCAATGCAAACATGGTTAACCGACTTATTGTTAGATATTTATGAGATGATGTATGAAGTTTGAGTTATTGTACAAAGGTATTACATTAACTGTACAAGACAAATTTACTAATTGTACAAGGGTATATAAAACTTCTTTTTGTTAAGGATTTTAAGTGATTTTGAAAAACTTTCCCATTTTTTTCCACCCAAGGATTTTTCCGCACTCAAATTCTCTCGCTCAAGAATTGTTTCGAATTTTATTTTTAAATTTCATCATCAAAATTTTGTAATTGCATATTTTGTTTTTGTAGTTTTAGCAATGTTATTTCTTTTCACTATTTTTTTTTTTTTTTTGTGAAATTTTATCCAAATGAATCTATATTTTAAATTATAATCATATTTATCAAATTTTTTACTAAAATTATCTTTAATTCTTTTAATATATTTATACTCATTTATTTAAAAAATGAAAAACTAATTTTTTTTGTAAACATGTTCTATTACCTTTCAAGTAAAAAATTAGAAAAGTTTGAAAGTCAATAAAAAAAATTAAATACCACTTTCAATAATTTTTAGATAAAATTTTACATATATATTTTATTTGAAATTTAATTTGTAAAGTTTCACTAAAAAATTATATTGACAATTTTCTTGTTGTGAGTCAAAATACTTTGCATTAGTCTATCTAGATAAGAAAAATTATTAATATAATATTATAACTTCATATCTTATTTATTTTTTTCAATAAATTTATCTTTTAAAATTTTTTTAAATAAAAACATTAAAAATTAAAAAGATATATATATAATAAGAATGAAGTGACAGTATATTTTTAAATTTTTTAAAATATGGTTAATATAGAAATTATAAAAAATAATTAAAAATAAGATAAAAGTATAAATGAAAGGGTAATATAAATTTAAGATAAAAAATAAAAATTAAACTAAAAGATAAATACAAAAAGATAAAAAATATTTGGATGAAAAATCCCAAAATTTTTATTCTTACTTATAATAAGAGTAAAAAGATTCAATATCTTTAAAAATGAAAAAATGAAAAGGAAAAACCTTATTGCTTTTTATTTGTCATAAAATAGAAATATAGATTGAAAGAAAAAGAAAAAGAAAAAGAAAAAGTTAGAAATGAGTAATTAAAATGGAGAAAAAAATATAAAAAAATTAAAATTCACACTCACGGTGTGTCTATATAAAGGTTAAGGGTATTTTAGGGATTAATGAAGAACAATATCCTTCTTCTCAATTTTCAGACTTTCTATATAAAGGTTAAGGGTATTTTAAGGATTAATGAAGAACAATATCATTCTTCTCAATTTTCAGACTTTCTTTAGGTGTTGGACTTAATTATATAAGATATATGGACCACATCTTAATTTTTAAACTCAAACCCAAAACACAATTCTCCCTTAATTTTAAGAAGAATAAAAAATTAAATTATTAATATTCTTCATAAGATTTCTTTAATAGAAAATTTTGATTATTAATTTCACAGATCTTAATATGATTGGATAACCACATTAATATACTAAGATGGCACACTAAAATAAAAATATCACTCTAGAATTGGTAGCTTTTAACTTTTGTTTTTAACAATAGAAAAATATAAGAATAAATAAATAACTAATTTTTTTTATGTAATTTATGTTTAAAAAATATATTTTAAAAATAATTTTTTTAGAAAAAATAATTTTAAAAATTAGTTAAAGTAAAACTGAACCGAAGATATTCAATACCTTATCTAAAGTATTTGATAAATCACGTATTAGACTCGCTCTTTTTCAAGCAAAAGCTGTCATTGGAGAAGCTCTTCAAACTTACTTTATGAAACATGAATTATGAATTAAGAATCAATGAAAGCTGAACTTGTGAATAATCTAAAAGAGAGAGGTGGTCTGTTCAATAAAAGGAACGGTTTAAAAAACATGGATATTTAGACTTTGAATCAAAATTTTCCTTCCCTAAAAGGCTTCAAGTTCAAAAACTGAAAGAAGCTACTAGCCATCAGAAACCATATGCCCAAGGCCCAAATTTGCAGAACCAGGAAGTTCTTACAAATCCACTTTAACCCCATTTCCGATCGAACTTGTGAAAAGGATGAGTCCATACGTGATATGTGTGGGCTACCTTCATATTGCTGCTACTCCCTTGGATATTGTTCTCCAAACACAAATACAGGAAAGAAAAAGTGATATTACCTTGGAACTTCAAATTTTTATAAAATCGCATTATATTACACCTCAAAAAACCACACAAAATCAAAGCATATAGAAAAACTCAATATCTAGAAGATAGCAATCAAGACGGCTTCTCCCAAAACATGCCCTTGAATCGCATCCAATAGCTTATCCTTCGTAACCTGCGTACACCCAAAAAAATAATAATGAAAATCGGATTCGAATCTTGCAAATTCCAATTGAATCATCCAAGAAATTCACCGCCCAAATAGCATTGCATGCATGCAAAACCCACACATTCACGTCAACCTCAAACACTTATATATTACCTTGTTTCCAAGCTTCACTTCCTCGTCCAAAGCATAGAGCTTGAACTCGAACCTGTGCCCATGGCTCGACAGCTTGGTGCCGCGCCACCCAGGCAGCTTGAAATCGTTGTACCCTTCCTTAATCCCGGCATAATCGCCGCTGTAGACCTCCTCCTTCCCCGAGAACCCCTCTGGCAGGCCCTTCAGGGTCGGTGGAATGTTGACCACCACCCAATGGACCCACGGCACAATAGGGTCTTTGGGATCGGGGGCGTCGATGTCCTGAACCACGAGGGCCAGAGTCTTGGTTCCATCTGGAACGTTGTACCACTCCAAGGGCGGAGATATGTGCTTCTGGGCACCTTGGCCTTCGGCTGTGTACTTTCTTGGTAATCTTCCTTCGTTGTCTACTTGGGGTGACACCAGTCTAAATTCATCGCTGGCCATGGCTTAAACTCCGAAGCTGGATTGATCTGGGGTTGATTTGTTTTTAAAGAACCGAGTCTCTATTTACATGTATGGAAGCAGGTGACGCGTGGTAGATGAAGTATCGAGAGAAGACGAGAGCTTCGTGGAATATCAACGCGTGTCTCCTACGTGTCACGAAGCTGGGGTGTTGTGGGGTTGATGAAATTTTGTGATTCATTTGCGTGAATAAAATAATATATGAATTTTTAATCTGCCAAAAATTATAACCACGTCTTGCTAACGAGGTCAATAATTTTAATTTTCTTTTGTTAAATTAGCCTCGGTTCAAATGTCTTTGATTTTTGCAAAATTAAAATCCAACCTTCCAAATTCAAGTCAAGTCGGAGCAGGTAGGGCTATGGTATGTTTATATAAGGCAGACAGGGTCTGTGCTTCAGGTTTAGCCCAAAGCTAATTTCTGGGTAGGCCCAAGACCTACCCAGACTCGGCCCATGTGGCTTAATCGAAGCTCAAAACCATTGTATGAGCTGTCAGTTTGTTTATTTTATAACTAGAGAATACACTAAACATATGAAACTAAAAATCCTCAATAATTTTATTGCACTATATTTTACAAAAAGTTAAAGTTTTAAAAATAGTCTGAAGGGATCAAAATCTTGTTAGGATGATGGGTCTGCACCCGGTCTACGATTTTATAACTAATTTTTTGTTTAGATTAAAGTTTGATTTTGTGGGGAATATGTGGGTAGAAATTATGGTGGTAAGGTTTGATACCATATGTCACTCAATATGACTCGAATATGACATGTTCTTGATCTGAGTTGAATATAATCATATTTGGATGAAATTTGTATCGAATGAGTCTTCATAATATGTTAAGGTTAAAGTTTGATTTTATGATAGATAAAAATTAGGGTAGTAAGGTTTGATTGAATGATTCTGTCTCTATCATTGTGAATTGAATTTCATTCAACAATGCATCACTTAATGCGACTCAAATGTGATATGTGTTAATAAATTTGATAAATATAATCATATTTAGATGAAATTTGTATACGATTAGTCTTCTTAATATGAATTTGAAATAAATATGTTAATTAAATTATAAATATGTTATATTGAAAGGTTAATATATAAAGTAATATAAGACCAAATTCAATCTAATTATTAAATATAGTATATAAAATATAATTTATTTAATAATTTGATAGTATTTAAATCTACATTTTAAAGTTTATTTGTTTAATAATTAGATGGTATTTAAATTTAAATTTAAATTTTTAAAATTTTATTATTATTGGTATTGTGTTTATGTGGATGTGTTGAATATGGGAATAGCATGACCATCCGTACAAAAAGCAAAAGAGAAAAGAGAAAAGAAAAGCAGGTAAGACTTAAGAGTGAAATAAAAGAGGGAAAGGACATGATTTGGAAGTGGTTGGACAGTTCCCGGTGTTTCTGATACGTCTCAAGCTGGTGATCTCATGGGGAAAAAACATAAAAATAAATAAATACGCACGCAGGTACGGTCATGGCGATGGGTCATGACTCAGGACTCATGAAGCCGATTATCCATCAATCAATCCTCTCATCACCCTCTGCTTCCTCTTAAGATGCCATGTCTACAGTCTCAACTACTCACCTCTTCGCCACATCTAAATCTCTCTCTCTTTTTTTTTTTTTTTTTTTTTTGGCTTCAAAGTAAGGTGAAAGTCAGATCCCTATTCCATCCACCCAAAAGCCTTTTGATTCTCCTTTCTTCTTCTTCTTCTTTTTTTTTTTTTTTCTTTTTTATCTTTTCAAAATCATATAAAATTAAATGCTGGTTTTTTGTTTTTTCCCCCCTCTGTCGTTTCTTTTTCGCAAAAGTCAACATAGATGTTTTATTTTCTTTTCCCTCTCCTGAAACCTACGTACTTTTTTCCAGACAATTTTTCCACCTTGAATGAATAAAAAGTTAAGCTTTTTATTTTTCCTTTTGAGAAAAAAAAAAAAGACCAACTAGAAGAGTTAATTAGGTCCTTAGAAAGAAAATGTCTTGCATTCTTTTTTTTCTTTTTTTTTTTAAATTGATGATCTTTAAAATGGACATGTATATAAAAAAATTGAAAATTAAAACAAATTATTTTTAAATTATAATATTAAATAACTTTATTAAATATATTTTATATATTTAATAACTTAAATTAAATAATTAAATCATTCTAAATCAATTTATCCAACACTCTAGTTTTTATCCACCATAAGTATAACATTATAACTCAATATTGATGAATTCAATCAAAAGTACATCTAACACCGTTCAATTACACAAAGAATGAAAGATTTTTAAAGCATTTCACAAAAAGACAAAAAGATTAAAAAAAAAAAAAAAAACATCACATTCATGTGATCTCAAATACTAGATTCACCTTTAAAGAAAAACTACATTTATATTGTCTCAAACATTTATTGATATTTGCATCAAGACAACTTTCAAGGCAAGTTTTGTTATCACCTTAGTAGAGTCATTATCACTACTCGTGGATCATATTGACACATGAATTATCTTTAAGTAGAGTAAATGACGGTTGAAAATTATAAACTTTCAATAGGGGGATAAAAAAAAGAAATTATGTCATAAAAAAATAAGTCATTATTATTTGTTAAGGAAGTCAATGAGATAGATTTGCACAAGACTTTTAAAGCATTTCACAAAAAGATAAAAAAAAAAAAAAAATCACATTCATATGATCTCAAACACTATATTCACCTTTAAAGAAAAACTACATTTGTATTGTCTTAAACATTTATTGATCTTTGCATCAAGACAACTGTCAAGCCAAGTTTTGTTATCATCTTAGTAGAGTCATTATCACTACTCGTGGATCATATTGACACATGAATTTTCTTTAAGTAGAGTAAATGATGGTTGAAAATTATAAACTTCCTATAAGGGAATAAAAAAAAAGAAATTATGTCATAAAAAAATAAGTCATTATTATTTGTTAAGGAAGTCAATAAGATAGATTTGCACAAGACAAGTTGGGGACAAGTGACCCCTATTCCAATCTTACAGGAGACAAGGCTGGTGACCCTATTCCAATCCTATGGGAGACAAGGGAGGTGACCCTAATTTCATTCCATTATCATCTTTACTATTTGTTGATCATATTAATATATGAATAGTCTTTAAACAAAATAAATCAAATCAATCTATGGATGAGACAAGTTTGGGATAGGTGAGACCTATTCCAATCTTATGGGAGACAAGGAGGTGACCCTTATTCCATCCCAACTATTTGTTGATTGCATTGATACATTGGGGGGAAAGATTATTTTGTATTTAAGTTTGCTACCTTTATTGGCATGATCAAATTAGTCGAAGTATTATTGCAAAAACATCGATGATTCAATTTTATAAAAACATGGATGTTGATACAAAGTTTGGTAAAAAATGATAAAAATAATTAAGACTTTTGGATACAACTTTCATAATGATAAAACAACCAATAATGCTAACTATATTTAGCTAACTTTTCACAAAAAGTATCTTTAATTGATATGAGTACTTTTTATAAACTATATTAAATGTACATGACTTCAACTAGTTTTTTAAGTTATAAAAATTATTGAAACTTATACTTTTAAAATAAAATTTTATATCAATTATTTTTTTATTTAAATTTTTTGGGAAAATTTCTTTAAAGCTTTTATTTGACAATTGTATATTTATTATATTTTTAATTAAATTAAAAATTATTGAAAAAATTATTTTTAATTCCTTTTATCAAATCAATTAATTTTTTTGTTGAATTTTTTTTTTTCACAAATAGTTATTACAATTTCATTTTTTAGTTCAATCAAAGTCATCAATGTGATAATTATGAAACATTAGAACAATCATTGACACGTTAGGATATTTTGAAGAAAAAATAAAAATCGACACAGGTGATCAAATCCCCCCCTTTTCATTTTTTTAAAAAATTCCCAAAAAAATGTATCATCTTGGATGTATTTTTAGTTAACGACAACTTTTTGATCCTTTTATGTAATCCCAAAAATTGAAAAATCTATTACATTGGATGCTTAACCTCTACCTCTTAAGTCATGATATTACACATTGGCTAGAAGAGAAAGTATTTGTAACCATATAAGTATGAATTTTTTTAAATATTGTAAACGGATTTTAAAATTGTAAGGATATATTGAATACAAAGTGGATAATATTTATACAATTGAAAGCAAGTTATTATAAATAATATCAAAATTGATCTCTAATTGCAATATGAGTATTTGTTTGGTCTTGCAAGATATCTGTTTGGAGAAATTTTTTTACGTTATATAAGTATGAACTCTTCTTAACCTAATAAATATGTGTTAAAGTTGTTACGTGATGATTTATTTAAACTTAAAACGGACAATATTTATACAGTTGAGTACGAATTGTTACATAACGTAATAAAATTAAAATATAATTATAATTATGTAACTACATTAATATTTCACATAAGAAATGATTACTAACTGGTTAGTGATAATTAACCATTGTCTCAATTATTTAAATTTATTTTTATTTATTTTTTAAATAAAAAATAAATATAGTTTATAAATAAGTAAATAACATAAATTTTTTAATTTATTTTTTTAGAAGTGAAATTTGTATTTCACATGTTAAAAAAATAATTATATATATATATATATATATATATATTTGGGATAGGAGGCTTGTGCCTTAAAAAAATTGAGTTAAATTCATTTAATTTTCCTAAAATTTTGGTTAAATATATTTAATTTTCATTAGTTTAAAATTTTATTAATACATCTTTTATCATTTTTATTTACATTACCTCTCACTCAAAATAAAAAAAAAAAGATATTTAATAAATTTTTAAACCAATGAAATCAAATAAATTGACCAAAACTTTAAAGGCTTTGAATGAAAATTACCAAAAGAATTTACAAACTTATCTAAATTTGATTTATCCTTATCTCATACTCATCTTATTAGTAGCAATACAAATAACATTAAAAAAATTTCGATTCCTAACCCTCATCTCATATAATGATTTTACAAATTCCCTCAATATATCAATTCAAATAATACAATATAATCCTTATGCTTTGGATAATGCTATGTCAATTATATGGTCACTGTTAAGGGATATGATATGATTGATAGTTCAATATAATATTAAAATTGAGTTTTATTTTATTTGATAAAATTCAAATTGTGTTTAGTACTTGATGTAGGCTACATATGAGAGGGAGAGTTGTAAGTTTAAATTTTTAGAAAAATTGGTGGTTCATCGATCAGAGCATATGAAAAGGACTCGATAATTTAAAAGTGGGTTTTATAAAAATTTGTATTTGATTTTTTATAGAAATAAATATAGTTTTGTATATAGGTATTAGGTATTTTGAAGTTACATACGGTCGAACGAAAAGAAAGGAAAAGAAAAAAAGTCAAAAACTTTGGGCAAAACTGAAGCAGTGACGTTGGAGATAGGGTGTCAACTTACTAGGGTTAGGTAGCGTTTCTGTTACTCAAAACAGGAACAACAGTTACCTGTATTGACTAAGGGGAGTTAAAAGAAGATGCATGTGTGCCTACGGATAGCGACTTGAAGCTTCAAACTTCAAACCAAACCAAAAGCATACCTTATTCAACCCTCTATGTCTCCACCACTAATGGCTAAGCAACCACATATTTGCTACCCTCCACGTGAAACCCAACTTCACTGTCTGCCCCGCTGCCTCTTCCTCTCCTCTCCATTCAGTATTCACATCAAATGCCAAATCCAATCCAAACTCTATTGCACTACTGACCACTGTGGACACCCCACTATTCTGGTCTCTTTTTTGATCTTTGGTTTGATGGTGGATTTTTGCAGTTTTGGAGTCAAAGGCTAGGTCTGTTAAACCCAAAGGGTTTGGGCTAGCTAAAGGTTAGGGAAAGTTGTGACTGATGTGGGAGGAGGATTGAGTGGACAGCTAAAGCAGGTAACTTGAGTTGAACAAGAAAGAATTATTAGCCTTCTACCCACCCCACTCTTAACGTGAATACCGGAGAGCCCACATGTGCCCTTGCCTGCACCGTGGCCCTCTCTCTCTCTCTCTCTCTCTCTCTCTCTCTTCTATTCATTTTGTGGTTTCAACTTTCAGAAAATCTTTCTTCAATGCATTTTCAGACATGAGAACATGTGAATTATATGAAAAGTTTGAAAATGGAGCAGGAAATTGAAACTTCAGTGAAATTATCTGAACACCATTCTAGTGCTTTCCTCGGTTACATTGATTTAACATTCTGTGACCAAATCTACTGAGAAACACTCGTGACCCTTGAAAGAAAAGTGCTGAATTTTTTTGTCAAGCTCTCTCAGTTACTTTTGCAAGGCACTAAATGACATGACATGAATCAAGAAGATGGATTTGTAGATTGTTTTTTATTGAAGAGTTTGAAAAGTGCCGAGCGGAATTTTGTTTGTATGTTTGTTGGGCTTTAATTATTTTGAACTTGTAAGCTAATATTACTTATGTTATTCATTACAGTCAAATTAATTAAAGGTTTGACTCTTTGCTACTTACAACTGCACATTTATTCCGGAGAAAACACCCCCGGTGGATTTGAAGGTTCAACCAATAATGATTTCCAAATCAATTAACCAAACCAAGACACAACACTTGGATCAGTGTCGTTTGGAGCATGGAGTTTTCACCTTTTTCAGTGATTAGAGAGTGGATCTAGCTCGAATGCAGCGTTGGATCAAGTAAAATTAGGACCCAAAAAAAAAAAAAAGAGGGGAAAAAAAAATTAACCCCTTAAAAGAAGAGCTCTGGGTGAAGGGACATTATGCCTCTACCCTTTTCTTGCAAAAGAGTAGTCATGAGTGGGGACATGAATAGTTATTCTCTTTCAGCAAACAGTATATATCCTAGGGAAAAAGCATTGTTCGTACAGTAAAAGCCCAGCAACGATTTTGTCCTTAGATATATAGACTCACCTGCAACTATGACACATCCACTTCCATTTCAGAGCGAGGACCCCCACCACCCACCCCCCATCCCCCACCCCACCACCCACAAGGCCCACTACCCAACTTCTTTGTAAAGACGAATTCACTGATTTCTTCTCTCTCTCTCTTGCCGACTCTAGGGGCCACTGCTGCCTAGTGGAGGCCTCCTAGGGCCACATACCTAGACCCAAGACAGATACCTGAGGCTGAGTATGACCATATATATATAATTAAAGTTTGAGCAAATAAGGCAAAGCAGCACTCTTGGCTTAAGGGCTAGCGTCTTAGACCCTAACTCTGATACTCTATGTCCCTAGGTTAGACACCCGTATCCTGCTCTAAAGATCGGCTGAACTCATGTGACGATATCTCTGTTTGTTCAAATCAACGTGCCACTCTTCTTATTTGCCTATTATATATACATGAATTGAAGGTAACTTGACTCATCTTCTACGCTCCAAAACGTCTTGAAGGCTTGTGGTGAGGCTCTTTCAAAATGGATTATCCCAGCAGCAGCAACCCCAGCTCCTCGCTGTCCTCTTCAGTGGCAAACATCGGCAAGGATAAGAAGAAGGGTGGGAAGAGAAGCAAAGGGGTGAAGCTCTCCACTGACCCACAGAGCGTGGCGGCCAGAGAGAGGAGGCACCGCATTAGCGACCGCTTCAAGATCTTGCAGAGCTTGGTTCCTGGTGGAACCAAGATGGACACTGTTTCCATGTTGGAGGAGGCTATTCACTATGTCAAGTACCTCAAGACCCAGATATGGCTTCACCAAACCATGATCAACTTCGTGGACGATGACCCGTCTCTGCTCTACCAGTCAGATTCTCTTCCTTCTCACCAACAAGAAGCTTTCTACTCACCTGATGAAACCTTAGCCATGATGCAACCTTACATAACCACTACAGCGCCGGTACGAGATTCTTATTGCTTTCAAGGTGAAGAAACCATGTTTTCTGATGCGTCCGTGAACTACTATTAGTGTTTTAGTCTATTTCTCTCGCCTGTCCTTATGTCTCTGGATGCTTAGGCCCGTGTCTGTAATTGTTGAATCAAAACTAGCTAGTTGTTATATATTATGTGGTTCTGAATATTGTTCATGGGATCGACTAATTAGATAGCTACACTATCCAGTAATCTCTGTATAACTCTAAAAGAAGATCAAAGTAATGTGTAATTATGAGTTAAATTTTGCTTCTGTGGATCTTCCTTGAATGATTTTGTACTCTTCTACAGAAGCTTGTGTTGGTCCGCGTCATGAATTTTCTACAGGCCAGCTTTTTTTCTTCTCTCCCACGTCTTAGTTATCATTATGAAATGATGGGTATTACTTGAAACAATTGGTATATATGCACAAATCAGTTGGACACACAGCAAGCTTTGATCATCTTTATATCTCAAAGTAGTATCTCCAACATCTTGTTGTGAAGTATTTTCAACATTGAAGAATGAATTTTTGACTTCTGTGTATGGTATTAAAAGGTGAAGTTGTTTGTTTCACCAGTATAAGAAAGTTTCATGGAATGCGACTGGTGAAAAGGACTCAGCCATTTGATGGGCAGGGAGATTATCGTATGTAGCATCCGATATCTTCTCTGGGCGGTGAATGTTTATCTGAAAAGAAGAGTGTAGTCTGCCGAGGCAGAATAAGACCAGAATTATGTTGTTTGTAAGCGAAAGAGTCGTCCAGCGTACAAGACTTGACTTGGGAAAAGTGCTGATTTGCTTCAAAGTTTAAACAAAAATTGAAGACTTGACTTGGGAAAAGTGCTGATTTGCTTTAAAGTTTAAACAAAAATTTGGTGGAAACCATTTATATATCAATGCGCAATGATGAATTATATTCTGCCACGGATGTTACTTAATGATTTATTTTATTACTTTGCATAACTATTAGAATGATTTGGCACCATAGAATTAGTAAAGATATTGAAGCTAATGGATTTATCACTTCTTTCAATTTGGCCCATCCTTCTAGATCTCGTTATTCCTTCTCGGTTTTTGGTAAATCAATTTAAATAATCTAATAAATAAATTAAATATATATAATAAAATAATTTAATATTATGATTTAAAATAAAAAAATAAGTTATTATTTAAGTTTGTGTTTTTATTTTATTTTTTTACTCTTATTTCCCTTGGTTACCTTCATAAACTTTTTCATTACTTTACAATCTCTATTATTACTTAATTTTCTTTATTCTAATTATAATTTATGAAGATAAATATACGAATTTTATAATTTAGGATATGTTTTAAGCAATGTTTTTAAAATTGAACTGGTCATTGAACCAGAAAAGTTACTGTTAAGATTCACTGGTTGAATCGGTGGTTAAATTGGTGGTTGAACTGCGATCAACGGGTGATGTCATAAATATGTAATTTATATTTTATTAAAATTTAAAATAATTATAAAATTTAAAATATATATGAATAAATTAAAAATCAATAATATTATTTTTATCTTTGATATTATCAAATTAAATTATATTAATATTTTAAATTTTATTAAATGAAATATGTATAATATTTAAATGTGAATATATTAAAAATGAAAGAAAATTCAATTATTTAATTTAAACTAATTTTATAATTTAAAAAAAATATTATATTATTTTTATTTAATATTATAATTATTTTTTAAATTGAATATATTTTGTTTTGTTTGACATATTAGTTATCAAAAGGCTTGTAGCCGATTGGTGTCTAGGTCGGTTACTCAACTTGGGTCTAAGATTCAAACTCTCTTGGGTGGATTTGTTAATTATTTTTTCATTCATTAATGTTAGCAATCCTACATTGGATTCTGTGAGGAATAGGATGCTATAAAAACTATCCTCATAGAAGATGTAAGCATCACTGCATCTTAAAGCCATTGTTTTGAAAAGCTGGTTCAACGGTCGACCGATAAAATTTTCGGTCCGATTTGTTCTATTAAACCGTTTGAGCATTGGATCGGTCACAAATCGCCTAAACCAATGGTCGAACCAGTGACCCAATGGAATCGGGCGGTTCTAAACGAACCAAACTGTTCAACTTGTCCCCTCTTTTTATAAGCATGGAAGATCCACTATATATAAATTTTTGGCTAAAGCCCATTCCTGGGACCCGTTATTTTATAACAAAGCCCAACCTCCTACCTTGGCCATTTTGTGGGCTCAAGAATCAACAATTTTAGTAATAAGTTTTAAGTCAATAATTTAAATATAACTTAATTTAAAATCAACTTAATTCATTAAACAATAAGTATTAATTTTTATCAAACATTTTTTTTTAATCTTATTAATCACTAAATTTTTTCTTTTCTTTAATACTTTTGGTGGTATAATTTTCAAATATAAGGCTCAAATTCATTTAAAATATTTAGTAGTCTCACTTTATTTTCAATTTTATCTTTCAGTTCTTTCAATCGGATCTTTTTCAATCGCTTCTACAATCATTTCTTAATTTTCCAAACCTTCCTCAATCATATTGTACCATTTGTGCGTTTGATTAAATTTAGCTCAAGATTAGAAATGATATATCAATTTAAACTTTGTTGTTCTAACGATGGTGCTGAAATGATTTGTAACGTCGGGGCTTTGTCTGGTCTAATTTTCGATTTTGGATTATCGAATCATAAATTTGAATTTTTATCACTTTAATTTAAGGGTTGTTTATTCCTGAATTCTTTGATGGGAAGGTCCCTGTTTGAAGGAAGAGTAGAGTGGATTGACAGATAAGAGGAAGTGGAGAATAGTAGAAGTCTGTAGAACTACTCTTTAAAAAGCAAATGCTTAATATGGTAGAATTTTTAGCTCTTTAGATTTGTGGCCTTTGAAGGCTTGAAGCTCATTTCCCGTCCACGTCCACGTATGTGATTACACCGAATCATGATGTAATATTAGCAGGTTTTCTCTATTTTATTTTATTTTTCTATTATATTAGGATGTTGTGAATTTTTGTAATAAGTGGTATCAAAGTGGAAAATGTGAAGATGGTAAATATATATATATATATATATATATATATATATATATATATATATATATTGAAGATGATGTTAAGAATAAAATATGATATTGATTCGTTTGATAGAAAAAATAATTTTGGTATTTAATGAAGTATTATTAAAGATGTTTTGATGTAACAAGAACTTATCAAAGCATTATATGACAAGAAATTAAAGAGGGTGACATAAGGAATGAGAAGAGAATTTAGAAGTAAGAGTAGTAAGTACCATTAGATTAAGTCTAATTCATAAAATAAATTTTAGTATTTTGAATGAGAAGTTTCATTTTAAATTATGGGAGAAGTTAGAAAAAAAGGTTATATATATATATAAAGAAACAACTATTCGAATTGAAGATGGATGAAAAAATAAATGTTAAGAATCATATAAAATAAATTTAGCTAGTGTATTACCTAATTATTAAACATAGAGGTTAAGATTAATGAAAAAGATCAAGTCCTTATTTTATTGGCATTTAAATCCATTAGAGCTTGGTGACCCGATTTTTTTTTTTGTTCAACCAAAAAAGTTTGCGGTGCGATATATATATAAAAAATGATTTTTCCTTGCTTTATTTATTTATTTTCTCCCATTTATATTTTTGAGATGGTATATAGGTTTTTAGGGATTTATATTGTAGCAGCTTGATACTTTCTCCTTTTGTACCAATTTTTGATAGTGGATTATTCTTCTCCACTTCACGTGGTTTTTCCGTCTAGGGTTTTTTTCCACATAAATCTATATATGTTTTTGATAAATAATGTTTGCATCAAAACTTCCACCGACGTAACAAACTAGTATGAGTTGAAGATTTTTGAAAGAGTAAAAGATCACAAAACACACAAGATGAAAACAACAAGAATTTCAATGAAGGTGGAGTCGATTGCTCTCTTGTGATGATATGATACAATAAGCTTGTATCATGGAAAGTTTGAAGATCGATTTCATGGAATTTGGTTAAAGATGGAGATTGTTAGGAAGTGTCTTAAATTCCTCATTAGTATAAATTCTTTTTTTGTAAAGAATATTATATAGATTATTTCTAGGTTGATATATATTGTAATATTAGATTTCCTTATAGAATAAGGAATGTTATTGGAAATATTTCTATAAATATTTTAGGTCATGAAGGGAAAAAGTTATGAGATATAGATAAACTTATAAAGACTATACTAGGTGGATAGAGATGTGAGGAAGATAGAGAGGTACCTGGTGGAGTGAAAAGGCTCGTGGTAGGGTAAGGATACAAAAAGTGGGAAAACATGTGATGTTTCAAGAACCCAATAGTTGTATCTGGTTATATCTTCTATAATGTTTTGGTTTTATCATATGTAATGTTCTCTATTGTATAGTGAAATGATTCTCTCTCATCCGTGGATATAGGTATGGTTGACCGAATCACATTAAAACATTATGTACTGTATGTGTTATTGTTTTATCTTTGTTTTCTTGATTAACGATATTTGCATGAAAGTTTTCACTGTCGCAACAAAATCAAAATCATATAAGATAATGATGACTACACTTTTAGTTAGAAATACAATGTTGACAGTGGATGAAATGTCAAATGCTCTTTTATATACAAAAAAATATTAAGCAGTTAAGTAATTTGTTTGGATAAGCTCTTATGATGAATTTTGAAACACGACATGATTGGAAAAAATTGTGAGAGAGATATTATAATGGAAGAGATGATCATTCTCATTCACACTTTTGAAGGGATATGAAGAGTTATTACTACCACAAAAAGGGTCATATCAAAAGGTATTGCCAAAAATTGACAAGGTACCTAAAAAGAGGGAAAATTTTTGAAACCCAAGAGACTTCAAATTCTAGTAATATTGTTGATGAAGAGTTTGATAAAGAAGGTGATATTCTCTTTATTATAGTTGATGAAAATTTTGTTGACTTTTAGATTTTAGATTCTAAAAGTTCTTTTCATATGTGTCTATTTAATGAGTGGTTTGATACCTTCTTCCTAATCAATAAAGGTGTTTTAATAGTTATAAAAGGGAAAAAGATGAAAGATTTATGCACTTTGATTAGAAGATAGATTTCGGTAGAGTAATGAAGGTGGAACCATTCCATAAAGGGTTTTTTGTTGGTGTTAATGAAGTTGTCAAAGTAGAAGAGTGTGAGAAGATGATGATGACTTTATTTTTGGCTAAGAGTACTCATTGGCACAAAAATGAAAGTAATTGTAGAAGAAATGAAGTTATAAGGAAGATAAAAACAATTTTTTAAGTCAAGTTTGACAAGAGTTTGAACTCGATATATGTTTATTTTCATTAATTATGTAGAATTGAGAGAATTCAATTCAATTAAGGTGGAGATTGTTGGGATATATATAACTCAAATTAATATTTTATTTATTTATAGAAAATTTAATATTAGTAGAGTTTTTGTTTTGATAAATTCTTTTTTGAGTTTGACTAGGATAAAAAACTATTAGTTTCATACGATTCTATAAATATGTGGTTTATATAAGAGTAACGGAGAGAAAAGAAAGAAGAGAGAAAAAAGTGAAAGAGAGTGATTAACAAAGGGTGTATTGAGAGAGTTCGAAGTGTGTATTCTTGAAATTTATTAATAAATTTGATCTCTCTTTTCTATGAATGTAGAAGGTTATATCAAAATATATAAATATTTTATTTTCTTTATTTTATTTTATTTCAATACGTTTAGCTAGTGTGATTTTTCACTGACAAAACCTACCATCAAGGTGCACCAAACCAGATTAGGTTCCTCAAACTTTGCGGACATGGGTAAAACGTTTTGATGATATTAATCTTAAAAAGACTTCCCTTACGATGAAGGATGAAGAAAAGTGATACAAGCCTCCCTTCAACAATGCGAGCAGTTACTGAAGGCAACAAGTGAAGATGAGGATGTGACCCTTCATCACCCATCTTAACATGTTGGGATGACCTCTCCTTTCATTGACATCATCAAGTGGACGCTTCCACTATAAGTGGAAGGAGACTTCCCTCCACATAAAAGCGTGCATCTACCCAAAGATAGGTAACATAATAAGAAAATAGAAGTCTAGGTTTCAAAAAGCCTATATGAAAACAAGACAATGGAGACCACCCTAAAGTGGGTAGTGTGGGATAACTCACTACCATTATTATCTTGAAGGATTTATTCACATATATACCTATTCCTGTACAAATAATTGATAATACGAAATTCAAGTATCTATAAGGATACTTTGTAAAAATCACTTTTGTATTTCAGCCGTATTTCAATTTAGCCTTTATTTTTTCTAAGTAATCTCAATTTAGAACTATACTTAATTATCAGCTAGACTGTTTTATTAAGATTTTTTTTTTTTTTATAAAAAATCAATGATTTTTGTTTTTTAAAAAATAAAATAAAATAAAGACAATATCGTTGATTTATAATGTTTTTTCCCTAGCTTTCATGAGACTCATACAATTAAATTAAAGAAAAAAAAAACACGTGTATAATTTGAATATAGATAAAGAGTGCCCATCTATAAACTTAGGGTAAATTTTGTTCAACTTTTCCTTATGTAAACTTTAATGCGTTATCGTTATGATATTATCATCCTTGTGTTAGTAAAAGAATTATGAAAATTTGATTTTGAAGAATGTGGAATGTAGAAAATAATTAGTCTACTTTCTAAGTGAATCAATGTAAAGCTTAATGCAGATGGAAGAAAGCAAAGCTGGTCTGAATGAAGTCAACGGCCATCTCATACCATATATTGCAGACCCAAAAGCATTTAAATAATAAGATTTCAACTTTAATAAACGTCTTGGTCCCGTAGCTCAGTTGGTTAGAGCGTTGGTCTTATGAGCCGAAGGTCGCGGGTTCGAGCCCCGCCGGGACCATGGCTCAATTAATGTTTAAATTTTTTTATCTTAGTTGGTTGATGTAGCCAAATTCAATTTGACTACTATTCCTACCTCTCCCATTCCCTCTTTTTTTCAAGCCAGCCCAATAACAGGCCGATAGTTCTATAATGGCCATGGCACATTTGGCCCAAATTTGAGCTCAAGGATTGCTGAATGCGGCCCGAATTACGTCAAATTTACATCGAGGGATATGGGGCTTCAGCTCCTACTCTTATTTTGATGCATGACATATAGTCTATTTTGAGACTGAAGGATGGAACAGACCCCTGCGGCTAGTTCAAGATGAGCCCAAAGTTATAAGATGGTCAAGCCCAAGAGATCTAGTTTCAGGCCTAACCCAATTTACTAGCTAGGCTTCAATGAATCCTTTATTTTTCCTTTTTAATTTTTTTAATTTTTTTTTATCTTGCAATGCTTCTTTAAAACTTATTAATACTAAATTTACAATAAGACAAAAGAAAGAGCATTTTGATTTTTTGTCATCTAACAAAATTTTTAATAGATTCTTGAGATGTGGTACTCTTTTGTTTAATCTATCAAATGAAGATAATGTTAATGAAACTTCATTAATTGATGAGGTTAGTGATTAAAAAAGAGCAGGGATCTCTTATTTGTTCTTCTTGTTCAAGAGTGGAGGAATATTGTAGATGTCTTCTAGGGCACACAATCCTATGTTTCTTTTTTATTAAACTTGATGTATCTATTAGTGATGATATTTTTATTACTTAGATAATACAACTTGTAACATTTGGACCTTAACTTGCAATTTGTGAAAATATATTTTTTATTACCTTATAAATTTCTTGTAGACTCTTTAAATTTGGTGTTATTTTGTTTGAATTTTTCAATGAAGATGATATTATTTGAATTTCATCAATTAATAGAGGAGATGATGGAAGAGGAATAATAATCTTTTGAAAGCCTTCTCTTATTTGTACTTCTTTAAAAAGTGAAGAGATATTATAGCTATTGTCTTGGATACTCCAATCCCATATCTCTTCTTTATTAAGCTTGACATATCTACTAATGATGATATTTCTCTTGTTTGACTTTTATAACTTGACTCATTACCTTTGATATTTCCTTATAAATTTCATGTAGACTCATGATACATGATATTTTTTTTGTTTGAGTCGATGTTATTAGAACTTGATCTCAATGGTATTGAATGTGGAGTGGTGACTTCTTGTTTGTTCTTTTTGGGGAGAAGGATCATAATTGTCTTTTTGAGTACCCTAATCATATGTTACTTTTTTCATTAAACTTGGTGTCTCTACTAATAGGGATATTTTAATCACTTAAATTGTACCACTTGTAACCATTGAAACTTAAGTTATAGCTTATGAAAATATATTTTTCACTCTTGTTATCTAACTTTGATTGTTTTTATTCAACACATGATCATATGTAATATTTCCAAACATTCTAAAGTGAAAACAGCTAGATTGTTTTTCCATTCCATATATGTTATAATGTTTTATTTTATAAACTTTGATTAGGAGAATAATTTGACAAATAAATTATTTAATTAACTTCTTCAACTGCAAATTATTTAAGCATTTTCTTATGTTTTAACTTCCTTTGGGTCATGTTAAAAATAGTTTATTTTTTTCTTTTAATAACTCCATTTTATTGTGAAGAATTTTAAATAGTTAAAGACTGACGAGTCCTATAATTTTCACAATATTCTTCAATTTTTTTATTATATAAATTTACATTTTTTTGTCGTATCTTATTACCTTTATGTGATAACCTCTTTCTTTTTTCAACAAATGGTTTAAATGTCTTAAAAGCACTTTTAAATTTTTATTTCAAAAAATACACCCTAGTTTGTTTTTACTAAAATAATCAATAATAAATAAAAAATATTTATTCTTATAAAAAGAGTTTAAATGAATTAGATTGCCTGGATCCACAAGAATAAGCTTTAGAGGCCTTTTTATTCTTTTAGTTGTTTCATTTCGAAATGTTTTTTAGACATGTTTTCAAAATACATATCCATTGTACAATTGATCCAGGAGATCTATAGACCATTTTTCTATTGGTTAGTAATTTCAATCCTCCATAATTAAGATGCCCATATATGATGTATTAAATGTTCAACAAGAGGGATCATTGATACAAAAATTTGGATATTTTATAACGTTGCTTTAAATGTTTAACAAGAACATTTTATTTCTTGTCATGGGTATATTAGTAATCAAATCGGTATATTGATCTTTTGTTGGTAAACTTTGATTTTTCTTGTGAATATCATAATCCTTTTTCTAAGAGTTGACTGAATCTTAGCATATTGTTTTTTATGTTTGACATATAACAGACATTTGGGATAAAAAATTTGCCTTCTATTTTTCAAAGTACTAAAAAATTTTCACCTTTTATCAGAATTTGAGATGTATCTACATGACAATTTTTTGATTTATCAGGCTCCACAAACATTTTTTTGATACACACAAAAGTTACTTATTATGGTGTTAAGATATGCCTTTCTCTCCTTAGTTTATCCTTCATAAGGTAACAATAAAGTGGGTTCTTCATAAATTTTCTTTTAACATAATTAGCTTTCCCTTCCACATTGTTATCACTTTACCTTGATATGTATAATGACCATTTTTTTTTTGAAAATTATAACATTAAAATTGATATTTCTCATACACTCCCCTTTCATTTTGCCTTGAATTGCGTCCTTTCGAGGAATATAATTTTTGACTTATATTTCATTGTTTGATAAATTGAAGCTTTTTTTTCTCCTATTTCTACATCTACAACCACATCTACTATTATTTTGGTTTTTATTTTATTTTTATTTATTTATTTTTTATTTTTTATTTTTTGTAACCAAGATTTTTTTTCTTTCTTCTAATGTAATATTTGTTTCAAGAACTTGTTCCAATTTTTCTTGATTTTTCCTTTTTAATCTTTCTTGTTAAGCTTGTAATAATCTTATAAGTTGATCAATGGTTATAGAATTCAAATATTTAGACTCTTCAATAATCACAATAGTATAATCAAATAATGAATTTGAAAATCAAAGTATTTTTTTAATCATGTGAATTTTGATTTTTTTTTCAATCATGTGAATATTATTTAAATTTTGGCAAATTTTTTAATACATTCTCGATCACCAATGCTCTTGAAAAATAATCAAATATTGATTCCAATTCTTCCATACTCAAACTTTCAGATCTTCTTTAAAAGTTTGAAGACTAACTTTTCTTGCCTTATTAACTCTATTGCACGTGTTTTATAATATCTCTCATATTTCCTTGGCAATGGTTGCATTTCAAATTTTCTCAAAGGTACCTTCATTCATTGTGATAGATGAAAGGAAAAACTTTCTTGTTTTTTTCCCTGCATCTTTAAAAAACCTTTGATTTTTGGATAGATTAGCTTCCTTTTGTGGCTCTTGGTAACCTTTCTATACAACCTTCCATGGATCTTACTAACCAAGCCAAGTCTTCGTTTTAATAGTCTAAGTATCATAGTTATCTTTTTTTTTTTTTTGACTTAAGGGACTTGAAATAGATATATGTTACTTATCGTTTTTTTTCTTATGAATTTAGTATACCAATATGTTAGATTAATAGGAACAAACATACACATACAAGTACAATGAGAGACAACTATAGAAAAAGAAGAAGATAGAGAAAAATATGGTATAACCTTATTATTGATGATTGATGAATATTTAAATAAAGAACAAGCTTATTTTCTACTCTAATTCAAACTTATCTTCTATTCTAATTTGAATACAAGTCTATCTCATATTCTAATTCAAACTTTATCTTCTATTCTACTTCAAACACCGTTCTATCTCCTATTCTAGTTCAAACTAATAATAAATAAATATTGATTTTTAAATAAGGATAAATATTAGCTTTTGCTAAAATTCTCTTACAAGATGGAGCTCTGATCGGAGATTCCAATCTTGGATCTTGAGCGAAAGAAAGCGATTGCAATTTAGTGGTTTTGTTAGAGCATTCGCTAATTGATCTTTTGACAACACACGACCAACACGAAGAACAACATTTTAAACCTAATTATGAATGAAAATCAATGGCCACATGCTTCATGCAAGAGTGAAACACTAGGTTGGAGCACAACTGCATTACACCAACATCATCGTAAAAAATCACAAGTGGATAAGGAATTTGAACATATAGTTTGGTTAGTAGATAACACACCCAATTAAGTTTAGTAACAATGGTGACAATAAATCTACATTTGACTTTTGTGGAGGAATGGAAAATTGTGTGTTGTTTCTTGGAGATCCAAGTGGATTATGTCCAAGATACACGATGTAGGCACTAATGGATGAAAAATCATCTTTGTTTCTTGCCTAATCAGATCGAAGAAAGCATGTAAAGCTAGTGGAGAGTCTTGATAAAATAAAATGCCATGATTAGAAGTGCCATATAGATAACGCAATAGGCGCTTGACATAAGCCCAATGTTCGATAGTGGGGTCGATGCATGAACTAAGATAGTTTGTATATCGTAAATGCTATGTCAAGTTGTGTAAGCACAAGTACTACAAACTTCTAAGAACAATATGATATTCAATTGGATTAGAAAAAATAGAGTCAACATGAAGGGAGAATGTCATACTTGTAGGAAGCATTGTGGAGATAGGTTTCACCTCAGTCATCTTAGTGCTAGCAAGAAGATCCATAACATATTGTCATTGAGACAAAAGTAGCCTATTTTGATGTGGAATGACTTTGACACTAAGGAAACATGCAAAAGGCTTAAGGTCCTTGAGTGAGGACCATTGCGCAAGAAAGTCCACAAAACGTTGGATAGAGGAAGCATCATCATCTATGATAATAATGTCATGAACATACATAAGAAGATATATAATTTTACTAGCGGTGTTGAGGATAGACAAGGAAGTGTCAGAAGGAGAGGTGACAAGAAACCAATGAAGCTTGTGGTACCAGGCCAATGGTGCTTGCTTGAGGCTATAAATAGCCTTATGAAGTTTGCACACATGAGATGAATAATTTGCATCAGTAAAGCTTGGGGGTTGAGCCATATACATCTTTTATACGATGACCTTAGATAAAGATGTTGTTGATATCCAATTGACGTAGAAAACATCCACAACTAACAACAATATTGAAAACTAGACACATGGTGGTAGGCTTAATCATCAGACTAAATGCATTGTGATAGTTGACTCCTAGTTATTAATGAAATCCTTATATAACCAACTTGTTAATAAAACAATCAGGGTATTGCTTAGTTCAAAAAATTCACCTGCACCTAACAAGATTTTGTGTGGGTATAAATGAAACTAAATTCCATGTTCCATTCCAAACAAGGCATCGTACTCCTCAGACATGATCTGATTCCATTTTCGATCCTTGAGGGTTTAGGTGGTAGTGGTGGGGTTTATATTTGTGGTAGGGGAAACTTGAGTAGAGAGATTTAGTTTGTATATGAGTTTACGAATATTATCTTTGGATTAGGAGGTCATAGGATGGGTATTAGAAGGAGAGGATGGTAGGATGAAGGTATAGGGTTGTGAGGTAGTGGGGAGGCTACATGAGGCGATAATAGAGACATCATGTATGGGGGAAACAAAGGTTTCTATGAGGAATATTGGTAATGTGGTGGGTAGAGTGGTTGTGGTGGGTTGGTGAAGTTAGGTTGCAACCATAGGAAGGGAAGTGGACATAAGGTAGTGCTCTAGATCATTACATAAGAGTAGTAGAAGGGGGAACAATATGGACATAGTGGTGAACAGAGGATGAGGTAGAGAGTAGGAAGTGGAACGGAAGACACCCATATGGACATAATGGTGAACTAAGGACGAAGAAGAAAGTAGGAAGTGGAATGGAAAACATCCATGTGGATATGGTGGTGAGTTGAGGACAAGGTAGAGAACTTTGGAGAAAACAAAAGGAAACATAGACTTGACAAAATTTACATGACGATAGACAAATATTTTAGAGATGGAATGATTTAGACATAGATAGACACTTTGAGTGAGAGAGTAGCTTAAGAAAACACATAGTTTCAAGCGAGAGTCTAATTTGTGAGTGAAGTAGGGCCAAAGTCAAGGATGACATTGACAACCAAAGACCTAATGTTTGGAATAGTTTGAGGAGGTGCCAAAGAGTTGTGTATAGGGAAAGGAAAATTTAATGTGGGAGTGGGCATGTGATTGATAAGATAGATGATGGTAGTAAAAAAATAGCACTAATATTGAATCAGATCAAGTAAAACATAAGAAAGTAATGAGAGCCCCGTTTCAATAATATGTTCATGACGACACTCAAAATACCTATTATGTTCTAGTGTGTGAGGTAGAGAGGTGTGGTAGGAGATATTATGAAGAGCCAGAAAGGAGACAAGTCCTTGATATTCACCACTCTTATTAGAATATAAGGTAAGTATTTTATGATCGAAATGGTTTTCAATAGTGGCCTTAAATCAGATAAAGACATCATAGACATGGGATTTATGCTTAAGTGGGTAGAACAAAATGTCTTTGGTGTATTGACCAATAAATATGACACGATATTTAAAGTTATCATGTAATAGTATCAGAAAGGCCTAAACATCATAAAATATAATTTTTAGAGGTTGAGAAGAAGTAAGAGAAGATATAGAAAACAATAATTTATGTCTTTAATTCCATTAACAAGAGTTGCAAATAAATTCAAAAGACTCAAAAGACGATAATTCTAAATTGGAACTAGAAATTATATGTTTTAACATTGGGAAAGTGGGATGACATAACCTATGATGCCACTCGGACGAAGTGGTTTTGACACTAGAAAAGAAAATTAACGAAGTGGAACTAGAAATAGAATTAATCAGCCATTAATATACTCTATCATTCGTCTAAACCCTCAAATGGATTGCTCTCATATGAAGATCCTTCACAAAAAAAAGAGATGTTAATAATTCAATAGAGGTATTATCAATATGAAAAAAAATTGAGAAATTGATATAAGGTTCTTTGTCATGTTGGGAATATAAAAGACATTATTTATAGTAAAAGTAGTAGTAGGAGAGGTTAGAGTTGTGGAACCAATAATGGGAAGACCCATTCCATTACCAATTAAGACGTCATTAGAGCCAATATATGGGGAATGAAGAGAAAGATGCCATAGATCGATAATAATATGGTGAGAGACACCACTATCAAGGAGCCATGACGGAGGTGTAGTAATGTTAGGAGCAGTAGTAGCAACATTGGCTTGTGGAGGCCATGGTGTTGGAGAAATAAAAGCTATGGCCATGGAAGAAGGAGTTGACTATATTGTGGTGAACTGAAAAAAGGGGCACCGATTTGCTTGTAGCCTTAAGTGCCACATAGTTGACAACATCTGAGGAATGGCTTGGGTAAAGGGTGGTCTCATTGGGGCCCAGGTGCAATTGGCTACACTGGGTTGTTGAAAGAGGGCGATGGGCACTTGCTTGAGGGGTTGATACCAATGGTGGAAGGATGGTACCCAATGGTGTTTCAGTTTGGATTTGCAGTGATTGGAAAATAAGATGGTTGAGATGATGGAGCTTACAAAGAGGCCTTAAAATTCAACATTTTTTCATGTAGTTTTGTAAATGTGATTGTAGTTTCATGGGCTTGCATTGCCCAGATAAGTTCTATGTATTCATCATTGAGATCATCCAATTTTTTCTTGGTGAGTTCTTCTTCATCCATTGGTACTCCAGGAATAGCAGGTTCATCAATATGAGATTTGACATGCTGAAGAAATTCAGCAGCACTTTGAGAACCTTGAATAGGGTTTTTAAGATGAATTTTCACTTGTTTAAGGACCATGAGATAATTTAGCATATGTGTTGCTAAGAATGGTCCATGCCTCACAATAGGTGGTGACCCTAACAATAAATGACATAATAGTTGGAGATAGAGAACTGATGATAGCATTGAGAATCAATTGATCTTTGATGAATCAGGAGAGAGAATATCAAGCTTGGTGAGGTAACACCATTGGTAGTAATGGTGGTAGTTGGGCAAGGCTTAGTGTTGTCAATATAACCAAGTAGATCATAGCCAATGAAGAGAGATTGGAAATGTAGTTTCTATGTGAGGTAATTCATAGATGTAAGTCTGAGAGGAAATTGTATAGCGACATTAATGGTGATAAGAGTGGGGTAAGGTGTGTTGGTATTTTAGATGATGACATTATTGGTATGGACTTGCATTTTAGTGAAAAATTGGAGTCACTACTTATCTTTGATTATTTTTTGAAGGAATTAGAAATAAAAACCTAAAATGAATCCTTATTTGGAAAATCATGTTTTTGAAAATCGAGTCCAAGTTACTTGTTGGGAAGGTACCATAAGATAACACTCTTCAAAGCCCTAAAACTTGTCTTTACTAATTAAATTGAGGTAACTATGACAATTGATTTGTAAATCAGTAGATACCAAAGAATGAAGGAATATATCAAAACAATAGTGAAAGCATAATTAAGGATCAATCAAGTAAGTCATTCACACTCAAAGAATTTCACAAACAACAAAAGGAAGAAGCGTAACTCAATAGCATGTTAAGCATTGCCATAAAACAAAAGAGTTAATTCACAAGCAATAGTCTCAGTATAAATAATATGCATATCATCCAAATCATGAAGCAAGGATATAACAACATAGAAATCAAGCTAAGCAAGATGAATCAGTCATGATAATATAACATACATACTAATGGAAATAAGGAGATAAGGGAAGAAAGTGTACCTCGATAGCATATAAAGCTCTTGCATAAAAAATGATTTAATTCACAAATAGTAGTAATTAATTTAAGACCATAAGCAAAACCTAATTATATATCTTGATACATCTCTAATCATGGAGTAAAAGATGACAAAGAATGAATTCAAGAGAATAAGATTCAATAATCATGTTTACAAGCTAACTTATGCATTCTTTTATAAGAGTTAATCTAAATAAAATATTAAATGAAGAGTTTTGATCTAAAAGAAAGTTCAACTTATGTGTTGAATATATATGCAATCTGAATCAATCATAAAAAGAACTCACAAACATGGTCAAGAATGATCAAATTACCAAAGACATGTAAATCATCATTAATATTGCAGAATAAAAGTATCTACAAAATAATTCCTAAATAAATATCTAGAAAGATTATTTCATCCAAAGAAAAATTGGGCAATATCTTTAATATGTTTAGATCATTATCCAAAAGGTCAAATTAATTAATTGTATCTAAATTAATACTAGATTAAATCACAATAGAATCACTACACAAATTAATCATCATATGATCAGAATAGGAAACTTTGCAAAATAAATCCCAAAAAATTATTTAAATATAAAATTTTATCATGAAAAAAATTAGTCAACCTTTCTTATGTGTCTAGATTACAAACCAAAAGTCCAAATTAATGAATTATGTCTCAATTAGTAACAAATTTCATAATGCCACAATTGGTCTAGAACAGGGCATTTTTCCATAGCATATAAAGATTGATTTATTTAGCTAACCTAGATATGTGTTAAAATCTTACCAAAATTCAAAAAAACTTATTTAATAGGTCTAATTTATAAAAAAAATAATCGCAGATCATGATCATTCACGTAGAATATTTAAAATTAAATAAATAGCCCCCTAACTCTAGAGAAGGACCTATGCAGTAGGTGCAAAGAAAAAAACCCATATCTCCTATTTGAGAAATAATTTTTTTAATATTTTATATGTATAAAATTAAATTCAAGAAGTCTATATTAAGGAAAAAAAAATCAAAATAAATTAAGGGTATCATTCAATAATTTAATTTTATATAATAAGAGTGTTTAGAATAGAATGAAAAAAGAACTCATGAAAAAATTGATTGATATCTCCTAATTTGGAAATTGACTTAAACAAAGTTTCATTAACATATTTAGGAAGTGTATAATATCATGAAATCATTAGAAAAACTTTAGAATGTCTATAAATAATTCAAAGCTAATTTTTCATTCCAAAGGTTTAACAAATCAAACAAAGTGGCCACAAAATGTTTGTTCTTGAAGAACTTTAATTTAGGAATTTACCAATTCTCCAAATAATGTCCATGGAAATTATCCATGCTTTCTTAATCTTATGTGATCATTAGATAACCTCACCTAGGAAAGGAATTACTCCATTGATGTAGAGCCATGAATTTATTTCATGTGTTTCAAAATCGAAATTCATTTGAAAATTAATGTAAAAGTGCATATCGATTGAAATTGGTAGCATAACCTTTGAAAAATAGATTTTCATACCTAAATGACCTAAGATGAAATTTAATCTAATTTCAATTATAATATATGAAACAAGAAGATGCAATCAAGCCACATTTAATTAATAATTCAACAACACTCATGTGTGGCCTATACATCCACACCAAACATATCTTAATATTTCTATAATCATGTAAAGAAAAAAAAGGAGAAATTAAAATAAATAAAAAATATAACTAGCCTGAAATTTCTTCAAAACTTGGTAATAAGTGATCTCCAAGCCGGGTGTGTGACTTATCTAAGCTACAAAGTGGCTGCCATTCTCCATTAAACCGAAGCATCAATACAGACCATAGTGACTAAATTCTCCATTAAATCAAAGTAATAACACAACTGAAAGTGGACGGAATTCTTCCATTAAAACAAAGCATTAAACACGCACAAAGTGGACGAAATTCTTCCATTAAACCAAGGCATCGACGTGCACAAAGTGGCAGCCATCTCTTCTATTAAAACATGGCTTCATTTTAGCTTAAATTGGCTGAATTTCTTCACTACATTAAGCTTCCATTACAGCTGAAAAGTGGCTGAAATCTCCATTAAAATCAAGCTTCCATTACGGCTCAAAAGTGGCATAAAAAAAAAGGAATAATTGTGTTTTGGACTAGTTGGGCCCAAAAATTAAGATCTGATCCATGAAAGTTGCATAATTGATGAAAATGATATAAAATGTGAAGAGACCAATATACCATTCAAAACTATTTTGAGTATTTTCTACCATAATATTTGACAAACTTTTTTATTTTAATTTTTTAATAATTATTCTGAAAATTTATTATTTTTAGAAAACTATTTTTTTTTAAAATATCATTTTAAAAAATAATTTTGACATATTTTTAGTTATTTTTTACATACATAATTTACAAAATATATATTTTCTAAGATGTTTGATTTTTAAATAATAATAATGATAATAATTTATTTTTATTTTTTTATAAAAGGGTGTATTTTTTTTCAAATTACTAAATTAAATTAAAAGTTATTGAGGTTTATAAAATGAATAAAATTTAAATTAATGTTTTTTTTCCATAGTTAATAAAGGTCATTTTTGAAAATATAAAAAATCTATATCCTTTTTCTCAATTTCCATACTTTCAGTAGATCTTGGGTTTAAATAGTGAACTTATATGGATCAAAGCTTAATTTTAGGACCCAATTCTTCCTAAAAAAAAATTCAAGAGCATTCTCCACTAAAACAAATACTCATGCAACCATGTATATATTCTCCATTATTTTAAAAACATTTATCCACAAAATTTCTCCACCGAATTAAATTCATTCTTCACCATTAAAACTCATCATTCAAGCCATTGATTCTCACCGAGTACAACTCATTTCTTACCATTAAAAATTCAGCATTCAAGCCATTAATTATCCACTAGATGTGGCTATGAATGGCCATAATTCTCCACCAAAAATCACCAGGGACAGCCATAATTCTCCATTTCCAATTGAATTTCCACCATAAAAAATCTCCATATGCAGCACGCACTAACAGGGCTCCATTAGCAAACACGCAATTTTCTCCATGAATCAAATACTACGTGGCATCAAAGTGGCTGCGAATTCTTTCCTTTTTCCACTCAAATTTATCTCTCCAACAACTTTCTCGTTGGCCAAACAAGTCTTCCACTCTTTAATCCCTCTCATATGTCCTAAATAAAATTCTAGAGATCTCGTTTTTTTTCCAAAGTTTCAAAAGTTTAAAGTTCAAAGTTTTCTCAAATTTTTTTAATTTTCCTTTTATACTTTTTTTTTTCTTTTCCCCTTCTCAATTTTCACTCAAAAATTTCAAAGTCTTTCCCGAGAATTCTTCCCCTCACAAAAAAAAAAAAAAAAAGAAGAAAAAATTCAAGATCTTTCAATTTTTTTTTAAATTTTTTTCTTAATGACAATTTTGTTAATTGATAGTAAATTAGCTTTTCATGTAAATTGCACAAAATTAAGATAATTTGATTTATTTTAAGGCATAAGTTCTGAAAATTTTTTAAAAATGAATTTAGTTTTATTATGTATGAAAAATATAATTGGAATATTATAACAAAGTTACAGAACAAAAAAAAAAAAAAATAGAAAAATTGATTTTTTCTCGTTATGAAGTCAAAAAAAAAAAAAAAAAAAAAAAAAATCCACCAAAACAAATTTGTCTTACAAAGAGGGAAAAATTTAAAAACCAATGAACTCTAAAAATATCTAAGTCTCAAGACAAGTTGCTTTGATTTTGAGACTCAAGTATAAAAAATCAGAATATATCGCTGATATATCGAAGATATATCGGTGGATCCCATTGTGATATTTGGAAAAATATTGGTAACATTTCAAAATATATCAGTATTTTGGCAAGTTTCTCATATTTGACCAATATATCAGTATTTTATCATCAAATCTTTGAAAGCTTTGTCAAAGCCAACATTTCAAGATGTTGGCCTGGAGACTCGAACTTGGTCTCTTAGGTTCAAAAGTAAGACCCATCCGGAAAACATACTACACGGTAATATAATCGCCTACATTTTATATATTTTATGTTTAAACTTTAATCTTATATATATTTTAGAAATTAAAACATTAAAATAAAGTTTTAATAAATATTTTCAAATTCCATTTAATTCATTATTAAAAATAGAAAAATCAGGAATTATATACAAATATAATAAGTATACATATATTATAAAGTAGATGAATTATCATTTTATTATTAAATTTATTTTCAAATTCTACAAATTATAATTTTAGGATTAAATGCATTTTTAAATATCACCTATTAATATTATAAAATGTCATAAATTATATCATTTATATATCAATTTCTTTATGTTTCAATTATAATATAGGTATTATTATTACTTCTTATATCATTTCTTAGAAGTTTTCCAACATTGTCATGAGTTTTTATAATTTTCACTTTACCGATATTTTATGTCAAAATATCCATCGATATTAATCGATATATCCCGATATATCCTTAAAATCAAGTTACCGATATTTTCATGCTTGATTATTCTCTCTTATCTTGGCTTCATTACTTGCACAAATTTAAGCACTTTTCCATCATGAACATCATTTTCATTATCTTCTTAAGAGCTCATTTTTCTTTATGCACAATTTGACATCAATTGCATTTTAAAATCACTCCATAACTCAGAAAAGATGTTAGTAGTCATTGCAGGGGCAACATGTCAATTGAGTATTTTAGTTATGATTACTACCAAAAATTAAATATGAAATATATAACAATTAACACCAATAATATGCACTTTTTGAGTAATAATCATTCCTCCTAACCAACACATCGCTAAGTCCCTTAGCAGTGACATTAAACAAAAAGAATACTAAAAATGAAATCATTAGTCACATAAGTAAATCATTTGGAAAATGTCTAAAAATTTTATAGCATAAATGATTGACAAAAACACACACCTTACTATCCATAGACATCATCAAAATCCTACCCTATTTTCTCTTACTCATGGAAAGAATATCATACAAATTAAAACATCAAAGACATCCATCTCCATTCCCTAAAGCAATCTTTCTACACAAATCTTGAGTCTGATTAAGATAGCACCTTGATATGCTATTTAAAACTAATCCTTACCCCAAACTCACTCAAATCATCTCAAGCAATACAATCACTCTCTTATAGGTCAAGAAAACACCCATTTTTATTTATTTATATTTTTTAAAAGACTTATTATAGGAGGACAATGCTAATGGTATCTCCTAAGTATATAGTTCATGTAGTGGGGATCCATTGATGACTCCCAACCAAAAGACATAGAGCACCAAGTTTATGAGACTATTTCACTAACCACTAACTTCTTGGACTCTACAAATAGGGTTTGATACCTTAACACCTATAATTGAGCTCATATTCTACCCACCCACCTGTGTACCAAGCATTGAGACCGGTGACTCCAAACCAACATGGCTTAGTGTATTGGGCTTCAAAAACCTTTGAGCCATATACTCCTCAAGCCTTGCTCAAATTTCAAAATAAACATAACTCTTTTTATTCATCAACCTTTTTTTTATTAATTTTTTCTTTCTTTCAATTATAGGCTCATTGGCCTCTTTTCAAGGTATCTTAACTTAATTCAAATTCAATCCGTGCTACAAAGATAATTTAGTCAAAGTCTCAAGGTTAAACTAGTTGTTCATCTTATACCTAGGGTTTAATTTGTGTGTCAAGATTCACATAGAAATAGTCCTTTGAAAAATGAAAACTTCAAAGTAATATCAACTTAAATTCACACAACAAATCTTATAAGATCAAGCAAACAAGCTAGTATTCTAAATCAACTTCTTTCAAGTTAGGTATACTCATTTATCCCTCACAAATGTTGTAGTTTTCTTATTTATTTATTTTTTAACCAAGTAAGTCACATATATGATTTATGAATTAAAGCAGAACAAAAGTCCTAAAAGAAACCTAACAATTAAAGTTATCAACATATTCCCTTATTTCCTTTCTAACCCTCCCCTAATCTAACTTGTATATTGTTCTCAATGTGTAATTAAAATATACAAGAAAGGAAGGGCAGGTACCTTCATCTCACATGAATTTCAACTCTAAGAGCTAAAACAAAATTAAGATCAAACAAGAACATTGTAGGATATAAATGATAAAAGAGAAGAAACTATGAAGAAAAAACTACTAAAATAAAAAACTATGCTAGATACACAATGTGTGGAGTATGAAATCAAGGTATAAATGACGACAATAGCACAACAAAACATGATTTCAATAGTAATATGATGCTAGTGTTGCAAAGATTGTCTAATCATTGCTTTTCCTTCATCTTTGCTTAGTAGAACAAAAGTGGACTTTCAAATGGATGCTCATATGGGTGTTCTCATGGTATTGGGAACCAAGGCAAAGAGCACCTCATTTTATGTTATCATAAAGAAATTTCACATCATCTTTCTAATTTTTGCATGACCATGCGAGATGCACTTGAGAATGGAATTTTCTATAGAATGCCTAACTATTTGACATGGTTATGAAAATTTTTCCATATATGTGCAAACTATACTAGAGACATGAAATTTGCTACAATCTTGACATAACAACATGCTCATGCGAATTTTCACATAACTAAGCAAATTGGACTAGAGACTAAGGAAACAACCCTTGCAACTGCTTTTTTTGCACCATTTCCTTACCAAATTATAATATTTTGATTCATGGCCCTTACATCCTACAAAATCAGAGAAATTAAGGGACAACTCAAAATCTTTACAAAAATCAGTAAAAAGAAAAATAAAATAAATGGAATGAAACATGGCAAAGTTAGCCTTATGGTCAAGCCTAAGTCTCACATTTTATTTATTGCCTAAATATGAAAGGAAAATAAACAAAAGGAAAAATTTGAACTACTATGTACATAGGATGAACTAGACTTAGAAACTTACCTCACCCCAAAAGTGGGTGAAGTAACAACTTATCAAATTCCAACTCTTTTAAAGATGAGTACAAATGGAATATTCCATTTGTAATCTATCATTACCAAAAAAATGAGTTTTTTCAATTGATTTAGATTTGTTTTAGTAAGAGACTCAAGCAATTCCAAATTTTCAACAAACTAATCCATTGTAAACAGAAATTTTTGTTGCAAATATATAGCTTTTTGCGAACAACTATTGTCATAGTGAATATTGTTGGCAAAAAAGTGTTGTTTCAAGGAATTTAATTCATTGCAAATGCCTATCAACATACTTTATCACAAAAACAATTATTTATAAAAAAATATTATTTGTAAAAGAGGCAAAAGTATATTCTTACGATGGATATTAATTATCATAAGTACCAACATATGGATATATTGTTTCAAAATTCCTAATTTGATGGTTTATTTAATGAACTAATTTCTAAAATTAATTTCAATAACACATGTTTAAAATATTTTTAGAATTTCTTTTAAGTCTTTTACCATATGTCAATATGTAATATGAACCCCATAATTTTCTTATGTGACCTGTGAACATAGATTTAGATGTAGATATATTTTATTAATACTAATATATTTAAGATTTTAGTACTCTGTTTTCTAATTCTTTCTTTTGGAGAGAAAATCATGAAAGATCATTGAATAATTATTTTCTAATAGTTTGTTTTTCAAGAGAAAATCATGAGAGATCATTAATAAATATATTAATGATTGAAATATTTTAAACATGATTATTTAATCTTTCCTTAATTTCTTATCATAGTATAGAAATAAATATTAATTCAATTTATATTTTTTGCTCCTTTATATGCATATTTTAGGAAATTATTATTTTTTATTATTTTGAAAATTTCATAGTCAATGGCCACAAAATCATGTAATGTTAGACAAAAAGCCTTATTGTTAATGAATTCTTGATTGAAATAGTTTTAAAAAGTTTTCACAATTTCTTCTGAATGTTTATAATTTTTTATTACATGATACAAGTAAGGATTAATTTAATTTATATTTTTTACACTAAAAATAAATATCTCGTGAATTTTGTAAATATTTCGTAATTTGTTATCATATAGTATAAAGTTATGAGATAAATTATTTGTAACATATAATATTATTTTTAACAATAACAATATTTTTATAATCTCTCCTAATCATAGCAATAAATGTCACTAAAACAATATTTAAATCCTTTTAAAGTGTTTGTAATTTTTTTTAACTATATGACAATCATGAATATGAATTTAATTTATATTACTCTATTTTGAATTTATAAGACCATAATTTTTTTTAATGAAAATCAATTTCAAATTTTTATATTTTTGTAATTTCTTTTTAAATACTATTTTTGATTGAGATATATTAAAATGTATGGATTTGGTTAAGAATAGAATATATATATATATATATATATATATATATATATATATATATATATATATATATATATATATTAACAATTTGATATTTTACGATTTTGACAATCTATTATTGTGTTAATATTATGCTTCCTTTAAAGTAACCTCATCAGAAGTTCCATGCAATGGTTGAAAAGGGACATGTAAGACATAGAAGTGTCTCCGTACTTGTAATATGGGAGAGTATACATCAAAAATATTTTGAAGCTACTGCTTAGGGTATGGAATATGATATGAGAAGATGGTTCTTGACATCCCACAACATAATGGTATAGCAGAGAGGTACAATTGGAGAGAGTTGAGGCATGCTAAAAATGCTTTAAGTTACCTAAGGTTTTTTAGAGTGAAGAAGTTCTCACTACTTCTTGATTGACAAATCTCCTTTAATTCCACTGGGTTATGAGATTCCAAAGGAAATATAGTGTTAAAGAAGTTTCTTATTTTCATCTAAAGGTATTTGGGTACAAAGCCTTTTCGCATGTACCTAAAGAATAGAGATTGAAACTTGAGGATAAAGCACTTACTTGTATCTTTGTTTGCTATGGTTATGAAGAATTTGTTGGACATAAATTATCTAAACACGCTCATAACAATCCTTAAATAACAATTAGATCATAAGCGGAATTGAAAAAAAATTGAAAACGTACCTCTTGCCATTGCCATTCTTACAAGTTAAAAATGTTGTCTTCAATTTTTCATGTTTCAAGTGCTTCTAAACTTTTCTCAACCTCTTCTTAGATGGTGTTTTTAAGACTAGAAGAGATTGAAGGCTTAAGGGATCCAACCCATTAGTGATCTATCCCTTTTTAAAAACTCTTTCCATCACCGAGGCTACTTCGAGCGTGCATAGAACATGGGGTAGTGATGCGAACATGGTTTCGAACGTTAATCCTCGTTCCTAAATTGATGGAATGAATGTGGACCACATTCCGAATCGCGTCTTCGATTTGTTACAGAAGATCCAGGAGAAGCATGTTTAGATAGCAATTAGATCATAAGCAGAATTAAAAACAGATTGAAAACGTACCTCCCACCATTGCCAATCTTATAGGTTAAAAATAGTGTCTTCAATTTTTCAGGTTTCAGGTGCTTCTAAACCTTTATCAACCTCTTCTTAGATGATGTTTTTAAGATTGAAAGAGATTGAAGGCTTAAGGGACCCAACCCATTAGTGGTTTGCCCTTTTTTAAAGACTTTTTCCATTACCTAGTCTACTTCGAGTGTGCACAGAATATGGGGTAGTGATGTGAACGTGGTTCTGAACGTTAATCCTCGTTCCTATATTGATGGAATGAATGTGGACCACATTTCAAATCACATCTTTGGTTTGTTATCGAAGATCCAGGAGAAACAAAATCCCAACATTCTCCTACTTGGTCCATATATTCCATCATTCACCATAGCAAGAAACAAAACACATGAATCATGGCTATAGGTCCTTTAAAACTGAGTATTATCTTCCATGTATCTCAATGCATCATGTCTCTTAAACACTAGCCCATATAACTTAATGAATAAACCATATGTTTATTCTAGGTTCAAACATTAATGATATTTCTCAATAAATGAATAAAAGTGTACAAAAATAAAAAAAAATCAAATATGAGAAAACATCACAAATAGAGTTTCATTGAAAATAACATTCGTTCTTGCAACGACAATCACACAAATGAACCAAGTCCCAATCTATCTACATGATCCTTAAATTTCAATGGTGGTATGCCTTTAGTGAAAGGATCAACAATCATCAATTCAGTGCTAACATGTTCAATAACCACTATTTTCTCTTTAACACGTTCTCTTATGGCCAAATACTTGATGTCAATGTGCTTGTTTTGACTACTGCTTTTGTTTTTCTTAGCCATAAAAACTACAACTGAATTGTCACAATATATTCTCAATGGCCTAGAAATTGAATCCGTAACTCTAAGCCCAGAAATGAAACTCTTTAACCATACACCATGCAAGGTAGCCTCAAAACAAGACACGAACTCAACCTCTATAGTGGAAATTGCAATCAAAGATTTTTTTTTTTTTTTTTGCGCTTCTCCAAGAAATAACTCCATCAGCTAGCATAAAGACATATCCTAAAGTTGATTTTCTCGAATCAATGCAACCAATGTAGTCCTAATCAGAGTAGCCAATCACTTCCAAATTATCAGTTCATCTATACATAAGCATGTAGTCTTTGGTCCCCTGAAGATACCTCATCACCTTCTTTACAACTTTCCAGTGGTTTATACTTGGATTACTTTGATATCTTCCTAACATCCCAACAGCAAATGCAATGTCAGGTCTTGTGCAGACCTAAGCATACATCAAGCTTCCAATAGTAGAAGCATAAGGAATGTTCTTCATTTGTTCCCGCTCAAGATCATTCTTCGGGCACTAGTCCAAATTGAACATATCGCCCTTCACAATGGGAGCTATACTTGGTGAACAATCCTTCATCTGAAATATCTCTAAAACCTTGTTGATATAGGTCTCTTGAAACAAACCCAAAAGGCCTTGAAATATGTCTCTATGTATCTTAATGCCAATGATATAAGTCACATCACCCATATCCTTCATGTCAAAGTTTTCAAAGAGAAATTGTATCATCTTATGTAGCAAACCCTTATCATTGGTTGCAAGTAAAATGTCATCCACATATAGAACAAGGAAACAAATCTTACTCCCATTGACTTTTTGATATATACATTGATTCATAATGTTCTCCACGAAACTAGATGAAGAGATAACATCATGAAACTTCAAATATAACTGGCGAGATGCTTTTTTCTATCCATATATGGATTTCTTAAGCTTGCATACTAGATGCTCACCACCACTAGAGGAAAATCCTTCTGGTTATTTCATGTAAACCTCTTTCTCTAGATTTCCATTGAGAAAAGTCGTTTTCACATCCATTTATTACAACTCTAAGTCAAAATGTGCAAGTAATGTCATAATGATACGAAGAGAATCTTTCTTAGATATAGGAGAAAAGGTCTTCTTGTAGTTAATTCCTTCATTTTGAGTGAATCCTTTAGTAACGAGTCTTGCTTTATTTCTTTCAATGTTGCCCAGTGAATCTTTTTTTTTTTTTTTTTTTTTTTGTCTTGAAGACCCATTTATATCCAATGGATTTTGCCCCATCAGGCAACTCAACAAGATTCCAGACTTCGTTAGATGCCATATAATTCATCTCATCTTTCATAGCATCATATCATAAATTTGACTCTTTGCAACTTATGACTTATGAAAATGTTTCAGGATCATTTTTGGCTATAATGTTGTAGTCCGATTCTTGCAGATAAGCAACATAATCACTAGGTATTGCTATTTTTCTTACTCTGGTAGATCTCTTTAATGTTGTATCAACATTTTCTTGAGGATCATGCTGCTCAATTGATTGTTCGACAATTTTTAGCGAATCTTGAACAACTTGATCTATTGGATTGTCATCAGCAGTTTATGGAACTTCAATGATTTGTTGTCTATCACTTGTTTGAACTTGAGGGGCATTGTGAATGACGATCAATTTATCACTTGAAGTAGATGGTTGAACATCAATATGATATTTTTCATAAACAATATCCTGAAATCGATCACTCCCACTAATCAAGTCATTTTCAAGAAACTTAGCATTTCTTGACTTCACAATCCTAATGTTGTGAGATGGACAGTAGAATCTATACCCTTTAGACCTTTCATCATATCCAATAAAATATGCACTAATGGTCCTTGGGTCTAGTTTTTTCTCTTGTGGGTTGTAAACTCTTACTTCAAGCGGACATCCCTAAATGCGTATATGTCGCAAACTCGGTTTTCAACCTTTCCATATTTCAAATGGCGTCTTGGGGGTAACCTTTGTTGGAACTCGGTTCAATATATACACTGTCATTTCAAGAGCTTCAATCCATAAGGATTCAGGAAGCTTGGAGTTGCTACACATACTCCTAACCATGTCCATTAATGTTCGATTTCTTCTTTCAACCACACCATTCTAGTCTGGGGAACCAGATATGGTGTATTAAGCAACTATCCCATGCTCTTGAAGAAACTTTGCAAATAGACCAGGTGCTTGTCCATCATCGGTGTATCTACCATAATATTCTCCACCTCTATCCATTCTCACAATCTTTATTTGCTTTCCGCATTGTTTATCTACTTCAGCCTTAAAAACTTTAAAGGCACCCAGTGTTTCATTCTTGTTAGGAAGCAAGTAGATATACATGTATCGTGAGTAATCATCTATGAAGGAGATGAAGTATTTCAGACCATATGCGTCCATGTCTGGACAAAAAATATCTGAATGCATGATTTCTAATATGTTTGTGCTTCTCTTGGCACCCTTCTTAGACTTGTTGGTCTGTTTTCCCTTAATGCAGTCTACACAAGTGTCAAAATCAGTAAAATCTAAAATACTGAGTACTCCATCATTTACTAATCTCTTAATTCTCTGTATGGAGATATGTCCCAATCTTCGGTGCCACAACATAGAGGAATCTTCATTCATAACACATCGTTTTGTACTAGTGTGAACATGCATAGTGTTATTAGTGGTATTGTTTTGGAAATTGATATAGAAAAGACCATCAGACAATGTACCATCACTACAAGAAAAAAGCCTTTTGTTGATAGTTTTTCACCATCAAGGTAGGGTATATTTGTCAAGGTATGTTACTGTTTATATATGTCATCTATGCTAGTCTCAAGAAAAGTTTAAAGCTACCTTGACATTTACATATGTCAAGGTTGTTTCTATTTCTACCAATGGTTGAATCTTTGTTAGTATGACATATGTCAATGTTTCTTTCACTTTTGTCAAGGTTGGATTCAACATATGTCAAGATTTTTTGATCTTATGTCAATGTTAACTTGCTCTTCTATTAAGGTTGCTACAACAAATGTCAAGGATAAGTATAATATGTCAAGGTTTCTAGCTATTGCAATGTCAATGTTGGGCATTGGCCATTTGTCAAGGTTGCCTATGACAAATTTAATATTATTTTACTATAATTTTTAGTTTTAATGGAAAATGAACCTATTACCATATGAAACTTGTTTCCAAATTAAATTTGATACATATTTAATTATGATAATAATAACAAAGTCCTAAAACAATGTAAATAAACTATTACTCAAGGGAAAAAATTATTATATATACATTTGAATATTAAAAACACAATGGAACAAATCTTTTTCTACTTACTCTCCATTTTCTATATACACAAAAAAAAAACTAATTACAAACATTCAATTAAGATAATATACAAACTTACATTGAAAAGTACAATACTATCTTCGTAATAGGTAGTCACTAATTCTTCATCGTCTTCTTCTTTTTGATATACTCTTGAACACCTAGTAGGATAGACACAATATTAATAGAAAAGTAAGCAACAAGTATCAAAATAGCAAATTTCAAATTTTAAGGTACTTTCAATTGCAAGAATACATCAAACATATATGCAATTTGTAGATACCATATCTCTAGCATTAATCTTCAAGCACCGCCCTCTATAAAGACCCTTAAATTGCCAACACTTCTATCTCAAACCTATGATAGAAAAAACAAACGATGTTAACAAAAAGAAAAGCTCAAATTGAGAAATTAGATATCTAACTACAATAAAAAAATTTTAAGATTGAATTCTAAGTTTAATTATTGTGTTTTTATTATATGGACCTAAATAACTATAAAAATATACTTTTTTTTAATTTCTAAAAGGAATGCAAAAGGGAAAAGAGAAAACAAAAGTTTCAAATATATCTTTCATGTTATTTTGGCTTTTAAATAGATAAAAACTCACATTATCCAAGAAATTGTTAAAATTAAAATGGAGCATAAATTTTAATCATCTCAATCATAAATAATGAAATATCTAAATTCAAATTGATAGAAACCACACTAACTATTAATTTCATGCACCAAATGCATCTAAACTTAACAAAATAAAAAATCAAGGATATTATCCTACAATTCTAATAGGATAATAGATCTTATGTGTGCAAATTTTGTCTTTATTTCAAGAATTAATAAATGCACAAGCTATCTAGTTGAGAACTTAAATCTGTAAATTTTTAAAAGAAATAAATAAATTAAATAAACAAAAAAGGTCTAAGAAATGGAAAATATCCAAAATTAAAGAGAAAATCAAGCACATTTCATAAATGGGAAAAAGTTATGCAATTGCTGCTATTCTTTTCTAACTAATGTGAAATTGAAAACATATTTGACACAAAGTTGTGTGAGAATACATCTATAAGGTTCATAGAAATAATGTGTAGATTTCCATTTAAAGCTATGTAAACTAAGAATGACAAATAGCAAATTATATTATTTATATCTATCATACCTTGTTAAAATACAATGTCAAATATTCCATAGATAGACAACTATGCATGAGTATGAAAATGTTGTCTAGATGTTCCTCTCATAGGTAGCTAATGCATGAGTTCATCAAATTCAAAACTTAACAACAATTAAAGTCGACAAAGCACCCAATTATCAATTATTAAAGAACTCTTAATCCGACCAAAAACTAAAACTAATAAAGCAACTAACAAAAAAAATATAAGAGTTGCATTAGCACCCAATATAATGTTCATCCTAGTGTAATTGTGCTCATTAAAAGAAAAAAATTTCATGGCATAAATTAATTGAATACCCCATATAAGCAACAAGAAAATACTTCATACCATTATAGTGGTAATTAAGGACTACCGAAACAATTTTAGTTGGCTTGTGATTATGAATCGAAGAATTAAAATTTTCTGAGGGTTGATTTGTTGCTTATCAATCAAATAGCATATCAACATTTAACAAAAGAAAGAGTTTCAAACAATCATGAATCAGAACATTAAAATTTAGCCTTAAAAAGAGGAAAAACAAAAACAAAAAGAAAGAACCAAACCAAAGGAGCCCAAATAAAAATTCAAGTGCATAAATAAGTAAAATTAAATAGTTAACCATATTAAAGAGAAAACCATGTCACATTATGCAAATTGTTTTTGTGTGCCCAAATATACAATTTTGTTTCTTCAAATTGCATTAAAAGTCCAATGGTATCACTATACAACTGCAAAGGAAATAATAAAGATAAAATTTAAAGGTAATCTACTCATAATTATTTCAATTAACACATCCAAATATTATGGATCAAAGAAAAATCAATTTAAAGAAAACAAAACATCAACCTTAACTAGGATAAAACGAAAACAAAAGTTTAAAAAAAAAATCATTAGATATCAAATTATTTTTTGGGCAACAAAATTGAGACACATAATTGCACTAACCATTGATGCCTATAAACTCAGTTCGAAACATAAAAATGAAATTGAACATGAATTTCAAGCTTCAAAATTGTGAACCAAAGAAACACTTATAAAATGTTAGAAAAGAATGGGAAAAAAAAAAATTCTAAAATAGAATATTCCAAGATGCCTTTTTTTTAGTTATCTTTCTTAGTTTTTCTATAGTAAAAAAAAAGTAAACAAGGAAAAGAAAAAGTGAAGATGGAAGAGAATCAGATAATAGAGTAAAATTCACCAATTATCTTAGTTGCAATAATTTTTACAACAATAAAACATGACACAAGATTACATGAACAACCCACAGTTTATTGAATTAATTCCACATAGAAATAATAATTGAACCTTCAAATTCTGAAAACAAATTATCATATGCATGATGATTATGAAATCCTAGAAAAGAACAAATTTTAAAAAACAAATTCAAACTTTCAGAATAGGATATTCAAAGTTTTCACTTGAATAGTTTTTTTTTTCATATTATTTCTCCACAAGCAAATACAGAGTTGGTGGCAGTGTAGTGAGGTGCAATGGTAGAAGCCTATGAAAAGAAGAAGGGTGATAAGTAATGGTGGCAACTGTACGAACATGGGAATGACGACCATAGGTAGCGCATGAAGAGAAGGTGTGGTGGAGCTAATATGGGTGCATGGCGACAAGTGGCTGTCAATGGTGGGCGATGAGAATGGTGGAAGAAAGGGTCATTGTAGTGGGATTGTGGAAATGGTGTGCAGCCGACGATGATGGTGGTTGGCATAGCCAATGCCGAGGGATGGGATGGTGAATGTGAGAGAGAGAAAGAGAAAGAAAGAAAGAGAGAAAAAAAAAGAGGGAGAAGGAGAGAAACAATGTCGATTGGTGGCGTCACCGTGGTGACAACTGATAGTCGCAGTAATGTTGAGATGGGTGAGGGACATGGGTATAGAGAAAGAACAAGAACGAAACAAGAGGGATGAAAGAAGAAAAAAAAGAGAGAAAAGGGAAAATGACGATGACAGAGAAGTGAGAGAGAAAAATGTGATCTCTTAAGGTTCTTTGAAATGAATGGTAGAGATAAGATTAGAAAATAAATGGTCTAGATTTCACCAACATTAATCTTATCACACCAAAATTTAAATTCTTTTTCTATGAGTCAACTTTATGAGAATCAATTTATGGAATATATTTATAACTTTTATAATGTCAATTTACCGTAATTAATTTTCTTATTTCCTAATGTCTAAATTTGTATTAGTTAACTTAAAAAATAAAATTTTGAAACCTAATATTATGCCCGACAATTGATAAATCAAAGTTTCAAATATCTTAATTTTCAAGCTTACGCAGATTTATTAATTATTTTAAAATAAAATACAAGTTAATTACTAATTTAAAAATAATGAAAAATAGTTTATGAAAAAAAAGGATTATATTAATACAAACTCAAAAAAAAAAAAAAAATCATTAACATCAATGAATAAAAAAAAATAGTTTATTAGTATTCATTTTATTTATATCCTATTATAAAAAACCATAATGTAGCAAATTTTATTTCACTAAAATTAGTGAATAAAAAATGATTTATAAAAATTTATTTCATTGCTATTGATATAGACTAAAAACTGATTTAATCAATTTGATAAAAAAAATGAAAATTGATATTCACATTACTAAAAAATTTTATTAAATAAACATTGACTTCCTTAATCAAAATTGATTGTTGTCACTTCAATTTATAATACTTAGTAAGTAAATTAGATATACACAAATCAAACAAATTATTATCATTATTGCTTTTATTTAAGTATCTTGAATACGTTGACTTATAAATTATCTGTCAAGATTCTATATATAAGTCATGAAAGAATTCAACAAATTTTATATATGTCATTATTGGTTTAAACAAATTGTATATGTCATAATTGTTCATTTGAATAGGCAATATTGACACATATTGCCTTAAGTCAAGATAATATATGTCAACAATGACCTTTTTCTTGTAGTGCATTTCCAAAAAGATTAGATTTATAAAACAAACTGAAAGATGTCTCACAAAAACTAAAGGAATAACCCAAAGGTACAACTCTTGAAACTGAAATCAAATTCCTAAAGAAACTTGGAACATAAAATGTCTTTTCTAAATTCAAAATAAAACCACTACTTAAAACTAAGCTGTATGTTCCAACAGTCTCCACATGCAAATGCATCTTGTTTCCTGAATAAATGCATTGCTCAGTTGACATTGGCTTCCTTAGGTTTTGCATACCCTACAAAGTATTCGAAACATGGATTGTAGAACCATAATCAATTCACCATGTGTTATAAATAACATCAACCATATTAGATTCATAACAAATAAATGAGATTGGTTTACCTTTCTTCTCAAGCCACTTCTAGAATTTGGTGCAATCCTTCTTCATGTACTCCTTCTTCTTGCAGAAGAAGCACCTATTGGCCTTCTTGATTCCACCTTGGGCGGTATTTTACCTTTCCATTTTTTTAGCTTGATTTTGATCATTTCCTTCCATTGCCATTAATGCACTCTCACCCAATTCCATTTTTAGTCTTTCCTCATCTTGAACACACATGGTCAGAATCTCATTAATTGACCACTTATTCTTGTCTGTGTTGTAGGAGATTTTGAAGGGTCCATATTATTGTGGAAGAGTGTTCAAAATATAGTGCACAAGTAAGGAGTCAGACATTTCAACTTCAAGTGTCTTCAATTGTGCCACAATGTCTCTCATCTGCATTATGTGCTCTCGCACACCACTCACATCGGTGAGCCTTAAGAATGAAAACTTCATTAGCAAGGTGCTGGCAAGTGCCTTATTTGAAGTCATAAATTGCTCATCAATAGCCTTCAGTAATGCCTTGACATTATCATGCTAATTGACAGAGCCACGAATACCATTAGAGATTTTGGTCTTTATGAACATTAGACTAAGACAATTTGATCGCTCCCATTGCTTATAAAGAGCCTTTTCAACTATAGTGCTAGTATCAGTAATGGTTGGCTTGTATTTCCTGATAGCATAATCAATGTCCATGCACCCTAAATGAAGGAGAATTCTCTCATTCCAAACCTTATAGTTATCACCTTTCAATTCGGGAATGTCACATTTTATATTAGAGAAATTTGCAGGTTTCATGACTGCACAAAAATCAAACATACATGCTTATAATTCAAAATTGAAACTAATAACCATATATCATGTTTTACCAATGTAACTCATGTTCCAAAATTATGAGTCTAGTGATATAAAACTTGCATGTGGGCTAAAGTTCTAATTCAATTAGATCCATGTAAAACCTCATGATAAAATTATCAAATTATGTTCCATTTCCTAATTCCTATGGGTAATTAAGAAATATAATTTGATATTCCATCATAATTAATCGTACAAATATAATAAAAAATTCATGTAGGATAAAATTTTATTATATCAAATATAATTAATTATCCATATTGCCATTTCTCTATATGTGATCCTAAAACACTTAATATATAATTTTGCATAACTAAAGATGCTGTTGATACTCCTTAATTAATTAAAACTATATGGATCACTTGACATTTAATTAATTCACAAGAAAAGCTTATATAAATTGCATGAAACCATAAGCAATATGTACACAAAACTCAATATCAATGTACTAATATTATTCAACTCAGTATTGCATGTATAATAAAACAATATATCATACACACAAAATTATGAAATAAATATTATAAGCACATAAATATCTAAAATTAAATCCATAAAGAGTCTTTAAGAATCAATTTAATGTGCAAAATTATTTAACTTAATGTTGTATGCATAATAAATCATAAAAATATACATACAACTAACAAAAATAAATAATTTAGCACATAAAATATCGGAGTCGAACTTGGGCAATGGTTGGGGAAAGGTAAGATTGAGACCAATTAGGTTGCTGCCCCTTTTCTTATTTCTTCCTTGTTTATAGTCAAAACGACAAGCCCATGTAGTTGTCTTCTACCTTCAACCAAGTGTGTTTGACCCATTTACGACCCAAAATGAAACCCACCAGTTTCCATATATTCCATATAGTAGATTGACAATTTAAAACACTGAAATCTTAGAAATCTAATCTCTTAATGATTTCTAACCATATTTTTCATTAAAGACTTCTAAAAAACCATAAACTCTAAAATACCAAAACTCATTGCATTTTTTTTATTTATTAAAACCGTAGATTGTAAAAATGAACAAGGAGAGACATACAAAAGCTCTGATACCAAATGTTAGACATAAATTATCTAAACATGCTCATAACTATCCTTAAATAACAATTAGATCATAATCGGAATTGAAAATATATTGAAAACGTACCTCCCGTCATTACCATTCTTACAAGTTAAAAATAGTGTCTTCAATTTTTTAGGTTTCAGATGCTTCTAAACCTTTCTCAACCTCTTCTTAGATGGTGTTTTTAAGACTGAAAGAGATTGAAGGCTTAGGGGACCTAACCCATTAGTCCTCTGCCCCTTTTTAAAGACTCTCTCCATCACCGAGTCTGCTTCGAACGTGCACAGAACATGGGGTAGTGATGCGAACGTGGTTCCGAACGTTAATCCTCATTCCTAAATTGATGGAATGAATGTGGACCACATTTTGAATCACGTCTTCGGTTTGTTACCGAAGATCCAAGAGAAACAAAATCCCAACAAAATTTAGATACATGTTATGGGATTTAGTGAATAGGAAAATTATCAAAAGTAGAAATGTGATTTTTCATGAAGACCATACATTTGTTGATATTAACTCAATTGAGAAGTCTAAAGATCTAATTGGTGATAGTGTTGATCATACATTGGTTCTTTTGTACAAGATATTGTGGAGAAAAGAAGAACTATGTTTCCTTTTTCTTTTACCATGGCTATTGAAGGACTCATTGAAGTTTTTTTGCTTTCCAACTTGTTAATTTGGAGGTTTTATTGGGCAGATTTGTGGTCTCAATAATTTATTCTTATCTTATTGGAAATAATATGGTACGAATCCTATTCTATCCTAACAACCAAATATAGCTTAATAATTTAATCTATTATTTCTTTTTTTTTTTTTTTTAAAAAAAAAAAAACCACAAAGCTAACAGCTCCATGATTGTAATTGAACATCAAATTAAATTAATCAAGAAAACTTCTACACTACCAAATCTCATCCAAGAAAGAACAAAAAAACAAAAGAGGTAAACAAATAAAAATGGCTTCAATTCCAGAGTCTCACAATATATGGCAAAGTAGGTTGCGGCTGAAGATGATCCATTGTCATTTTGTCGTCTATAGGTATCCCAAGAAATAGCGGAAAAGGCCGAGAGAAAGCTCCCCTTCAAACCCCTTTTTCCCACCTCTCTGCCACAAACAACAAACTCCCCTTATATTAACTTTACCAAAATAGTAACATTAGTTTCTCTCCACCTTCCAGCTTCATGTGATTCCCTCTCTTTGATGCCCAGAGTTCTCTTGTTGCCTTCACAGCTTTTACCCGCAAGCTCCTCTGATTCCTCCTCATGGGTTAACTTATAAGTTCTGCACTCTCCTCTCAATCTGTCCCCATCATCTCACTGCACCCACTTCAATCCCGCCTCTAGAGAATAACAACAAACCACAGATGGCTCCCCCATCTGACCCTTACAATCACCACTGGCACTTCTCGGACTTGTCCGACAAGACCTTCCAACTCCATGGCCGTAGTTTGGCCGTTGCTCTCGTCTTCTTCTCCCTTCTCCTCTTCTTCACTTTCTTGTTCGTCTACTTCTTCTACGTGTGCACCCACCGCCGGCACTCAGCCACGGTCAGGTCCACGTCCAACCCGACTGCACCCCATGTGGTCGAGCTTGGACTCGACCCAGTGACGATCAACGCGTTACCAATATTTCTGCACGGGGCCCCCGACAATAGCGGCGGCTTGGAAGTGGAGTGCTCCATATGCATCAGCATGTTCCAAGAAGGAGAACGAGTGAAGGTCTTGCCCCAGTGTCGCCACGCTTTTCATTCACAGTGCGTTGATAAGTGGCTCATGACTCACTCCAGCTGCCCTCTCTGCCGAGCCGCTATTCTCCGAGGCGACTCTTTGGCTGGCACTAGATTAATTGTGTGAACCGGATGCAGAGATGGATTAGCTTCATAGAGATCCTTAGGGTTTCTTTTCTTTTGTTCCCCAGTTTTGTAAATAGAGGAATAATGATGCGATTAATGGTTTTGTGAATTTAGGGTGGCATATGTAAATGGAATGTACAATGCTTGTGATAAAAATAAGTAAGCAACATAAATAAAATAAGGGAAGTTGGCCCACTGTTTGCGTCATGTGTAATGTAGGGTTGTGAAGGTGCTTGTAACGGTTGTCCATCACGCCTTCATCCTAATGCTTAACTCATGTATCGCTTTTGGATTTAGGGTTTTTCCAGATGGGTGATTAGTAGGGTTGTAAAAAGGTTTGATTACAACGTTTGTAGGGAGAAAAATTAGTTTAACTAATATAATTTAGATGGATTAATAGAATCTAAATCAATTTGAGCCTGGGCCCAATTGATTTTTAAAGATCGTTTAAAACTCTTGAAGCCCAAAAACATTTGAAATTTCCCCAAAAATATGATTAATATATTTAAAAATTATTTTGGGTCATAACCTTGAACTACTTTAATGGAGTCTATATAATATAGATATACAAAATTTTAATATCATCATGAAAAATACAAGCCTTAGTTTATGTTTTGTTCCTCTAAAGTCTAGAGGAAAAAAATTATCAAGAAAAATAAATTTTTAATATTTAATTGTCTTATAAAAAATATAATTATAATTACAATTAATTAACAATTTATATATTTTCAAATTATTTAATTTTATATTAAAAAGTTAAAATAATAGAAATAATTTATACATTTTAGATTTACTTTTTTTTTTCCTTTTTGCTTTCATTCTATTTTTCCTCTTTATTTTCATTCTCTTGTATTTTTCCTAAAAATTTTAAAAACAAAACATATCCTGAGAATATCATTGCAATTTACTTTTATTGGTTTGGATATAGGAAGTAAAAAATCTACTTGATCAAGGCCATTTTGAAGATTCTCAAACTAAATCGAGCATCACAATTGTTGATAATTGAATCAATTAGATTATTTTAATTAGATGAAGTAGGATAGTGTTATTTTACCTTAACAGTCGCATTTTTTTTTTATAGGGACATAAACCAGTTTAAGGAATGACAATTTAAATTTTTATCAAGAGAGCAATAATTATTTGATAAATATATGATATAAGAGTATGTCATTTAGAGGGAAACATGGGAAAAATGAAATGAAGCATTTGTCATAAGAGTAAATAAACAACATAAAATAATAGTAAGTGAGGTGAAGCAGGGTCCACTTGGCGTCATTTGTAGGCCTGTGGAGATGCATGATAAAGGACTGTCCGTGACTCTGTAACGGTTGTTCTTGACGTCTGCCCTATCTTTGTGATAAGGTCTGATGTATGTGAAAGTCAGAGTTGGCTCTCACACCAATTTTTACAAGAATTAATCGGTTAAAATTGATGAAATAATTGTTATATTTATAACTAATTTTTAATATAAATATTTTTAATTATTTTAAGTATTTACACGTATGTTTAAAAATAAATAATTATTTTTATAAGAAAGAAATGAAAGTGTTTTTATCAAAGTGTTTTTAGCAAAATAAGATAAAAAGAAAAAATTAAAGGTTATTGGATTTTTAAAATTAGGTTTTTAATGGTTCTTTTAATTAAATAACCCTTTTTTACAATTGAAATTGCAAGAGCCTTACTACTTTCTTCTTAGTGCATCATCGTAATTTCTTATTTATAACTCCCACGGATTAAATTATATCAACCTTCCTTCAACTTTGATTAGCACCATATATTTGATTACCGACAGGAAATTAAAAGAAGCTAATGGAATTTTCATCCTTAAACTATTGCATATTTCTATTTTAGCTTATTTTTTATTTTTGATTTCTATTATTATTATTATTATTATTATTTCTATGTCAAGTTTAGTTGTAGGAAAAATATTAAAGAAAGAAAAAAAATAGTTAAAAAATGATTTTACTATGCTTGGTTTTACTATGAAAAATATAAATAAAACAATCAAATATAATTAAAACTTGTTAGAAATTTATACATTTTCAAATTATTTGTAGTAAAATGAATTTGAAGTAAAATATAAAAATAATTTGTTGACTTTAAATCTTTTTTTTTTTTTCCTTCTTTGACATTTTCTTTTCTTCTACTTATTTTTTTCCCTTTTATTTTTTTTCCTTCAATTTATTTATTTATTTTTGAGAACCAAAGATAGTTTTTAGCTTGAAGAAATGAAAGGCTATTTTTATTTCTAAGTAGCAATGGTCTTTGACGTATAATTGTCTTGACCTTAAAACTTTTACAGAAGAAAGTGTTTTGAAAAACCACAACAAATAACAATAATGAATAGAAGAAAAACAAGATAATGAAAATAGGAATAACATAAAACACAATAATTTACATGGTTTGACTTAAAATATATATTCATGGGCGAAGATGAAGAACTTTCATTATTGTTCAAGAAGATTATAACCCTGGAGTTCTCAATTTTCAAAAGCCCTAATTATACCTCTCTTTTAGTTAAAATCTCTCTCTCTTTCTATATATATGTATGTATGTATGTATATAGTATGTATGTATGTATATACTATGTAGGAAGATTTCATCTATTAAACCAATTGTACAGTTATCAAAGATACTATTTATAAGAGAAAATTTCACTACAGAATATTTCTTTTATGATAATAGAAAACTCTCTTACATGCATGAATATATCTTATAAGGAAAATATCAATAACTTGCAAAGTTTATTCAAAAAAGAATTTGAGATACTTTTCAACAATTTCCACCTTCGCAAAGATTCCTAAGATTCAAACAAACTTAAAAAGTCTTTAATTCTACTTCACTTCTACACCCTCAAGGGGCCTTCAAATATCATCAACACCAAATAAGTCTAAGCAAAGATTAAACTTAATAATGGAAATGGACTTAGTCTTATTAGTTACATCCTTGATAAAATGCATTATGATATTAATATATTTGGTCATCTCATGGAACATATGACTTTTAGTCAAATGTATGACTCTTTGATTGTCAACACAATAATCAATTTTTGTTATATGCCTAAATCGTCAATCAAACTCCAAAGACAAATAGCTTCTCTTATTGTTTATGTTACTACCATGTATTTTGCTTCATCTATTGACTAAGAAATTATAAACTACAATGTTACTTTTTAATTAATAACACTACCATATAAAGTGAATACATACCCTATTAAAGATCTTATTTTATTCAAATCTCTAGCATAGTCAAAATCAACATAACCAACAATTATCCTAGAGATGTCACTACTTTTATTTTATACTAAGTCGACATTTGATGTCCCTCTCAAGTATCAAATTATTCATTTCATTGCTTGCCAATAGATCTTTCCAGGACTATCCATATATCTACTCATCACACTTACTACATGTAAATTACTAGCCTACTGCAAACCATAACAAAAATAATGCTCCTAATAACCCTAGCATAAGGAACACATGACATATGCTCCACCTCCTCCTCAATTTGTGGGGAGAAAGCACTTGAAAGTTTGAAGTGAGCTATTATAGAGTACTCATTAGCTTGGACCCTTCCATTCTAAAGCTTTCCAATACTTTCTTAATGTATTTTTATTACAATAAGCAAATATTCATAGTTGTGAGTTATGTAACTGTGATTTATTACAATTGTGATTTATTATAGTGAGCATTTATTATAGTTGTGATTAATTATATAACTATGATTTATACAATTATTGTATATTATTTTGTATAGTTATCTATTATTTTATATGGTTGGTTATCCTAAAATAACCTTATGTACCCTGTATAAATACCCTAGCCAACACTACTTCCCTTTTTTTTTCACCCTCTTCTTTACCATATCATATCTACAAGTATAGATGTGAGTATTTTTGATAGCAAAAGGCTATTCATGGTGACCATTCATGAGACTGCCTCTCTAACAACTTCTATTAAGTTAGATGGTGTTAATAATTGTATTTAGTCTTAAATTTTAGAGATGCATATTGTTGATAGAAAGAAGAATGGGTGTATCATAGGAAAGATGGTTGAACCCACATAAAATGACCTAAACTATGATGAATGGAAACCTGAGAACACTCTAGTCAAGTCTTGGCTTATCAATTCCATAACTGATATAATGCCATACTTTGTGCAGTGTGGACTGGTTAAGGAGGTTTAGGATGCAATCAAGATGAGCTATCTTGATGTCTCTAACTTTTCTCAATTATATGAATTGATGAAGAAATCCTTTTAATCATTAAGGTAGTCGCTCTTTTGCATAATACTACTATGAGTTAAAAATTAATATTCATGGAACTTGATTATTGAAGACATAATGATACGACATGTGTAACTAATATTAAGAAACAAAGTAAGCATATTACTAAAGATCGGGTTTATATATTTCTTAAAGGTCTCGATCACAGTTTGTATCAAGTTAGTGGTTGTGTTTTGACCATTTCTTTTTTACCAAGTCTAAAAGAAGTCTATTCACTAGTCCATCGTGAAGCATAGAGGCAAGTCACCATGGGAATAGAGCATCACTCTAAAGATTCTATAATGGGTGTCTATAAGAATAACACATGACCAACATCTTTTACTTCTATCGACTCTTCTTCTCACTTCTGCACTCATTGTAATAACACTAAACATACAATAAATGTTTTCTTGGAAGCAATATGGTTATTTAGAGTGCTACAAGCTTAATTAATTTGAAAGGAAGAACAAAAAATCAAATTAGGTTGCTCTTACCGATGCTACTCCTTTAGCTTCTACTTCTCAGGTTTTCGATTATCTTCTTAAGAAGGTAATTTTGGTTTGGTCTTTATTTTTGCTACAACAAATAGTTGGGTTTATTAATTTAGGGTCCACCAATCATATGACTAATCATTCTTCCTTGACTCTCTAATACCCTAACTTGTTAAGTTTGTTTAGGATGCTAATGTGACTTCTATACTGATTTTAGGAGTTGGGAATGTTTCACTTTCCCTGACACTATCCATGTCCTATGTCTTACTTATGCCTAGTCTCTATAATAGTTTTTTTTCTATTTGCAAGATTACAAAACATCTTAATTGTTTTGTAATCTTCAATTCTACTCACTATGTGTTTCAAAACAATCTTACGAAGATGATGACTAACATTGGTAAGGAGATGGGAGGTCTTTACCACTTGGAAGGGGTAAGAGAGTTACAATCTAAATCAAATCATGTTTTTCAAGTAGCAAGAGAGATATTTGATAGAGAAAAGAATCTTTTATGGTATTGTTGATTAGGTCACCTATCTTTTCTTATTTGGAACATTAGTTTCCTCAAAAATTTTAAATTTTTTTAGTTTCTAGTTTAAGGTGTGAATAATGCATTTATGCTAAACATCATTGTGTACCTTTCAAAATAAGTCTGTTTCCTTTTACCCATGTTTTTACAGATGTTTGGGGTCCTTTCTCTAATCCTACTACTTTGGATCTTACATATTTCATGCCTTTTATTGATGACTATACTAGGGTGAGTTGGTTATATTTTCTTAAGTCTAAGAATGACGTTTTATATGTTATTCTTGAATTTTCCAAAATGATTGTCACATAATTTAATAGTCAAGTTAAGGTCTTTTTCTCTGACAATGGTCGCGAGTTTATGAATTTGTCCATTATTGATTTATTCAAAGAAAATGGAATCCACCACTAGACAATGTGTTCATACACACCACAATAAAATGACATACTAGAGCTTATCAACATTTTAGAGGTGGCTTGGGCTTTATGCTTTACTATGCATGTTCCAAAACATTTCTAAGCCAAGGTTGTTATGGTTATTGTTTTTCTCATAAACTGAATGTTTGCTCGTGTCATTGATTATCAAAATCCTTACAAATGTTATCACAATTTCACCCTATTCCTTCTGCTTTGAATCTTTATCCTAAAGGTTTTGGTTATGTATCATGTTATGCTTATATACACTCTCATTAAAGGGATGAACTTGATCCTCGTGCTCTTAAATGTGTCTTTCTTGGTTACTCTAATTCCTAAAAGAGTTATAAATGCTTTCATCCTTATAAAGGAAAATACTATGTCTCCATGGATGTTTAATTTTGTGAAAGAGAGTCTTATTTTTTTGGGAATGTGTCTCTGGTTCCTTTTAAGGGGAGATTAGTTATAAGAAAGAGTAAAGGTTATTGTTAGAAGAAAAGAGGTTGTAGATTTCAGGTCAAGGGGAGGATTAAACTGATTTGGATAAGGGAGTCTTTAAATGCTCCCAACTCTATGACAATTGAGTTTGAATATAAGGAAATAAGGGATGAAAGATTGGTCAAATTATTCCAACAAAGTTATAAGAGGAAGAACAAATATGCTATTGTCATACACCCTCTAGACTCTAATACTCTTCTTAATGATACTACCATGTATATATAGACCCTTCATTTTGTCTTAGTAGTAAATGTTACTTTGTGTGTTCACCTTTACTTCTTGTTGTCTTATACCGTCCCATGGTGGTCCATTATCACTCATTTGATGCTATTTTTTGGCCATTTTTGGAGATTCTTTGTCAAGAGATTTTTACGGATGCCATTCCTAATTTTAGTATACTTAGTTGCATTTCTAGGTTTAGTTCACTTAGATGCATTTTTAAGGTTAGATCACTTATACACACCTTACTTCAGCTTACATTCAGTTTACTTAGTGAAACCTTAGGTTCAACTCACTTAGTTACACTTCAACTCACATCCAGCTCAATTAGTTACATTTTACCTTAGTTCACTTAGTGACACCTTAGGTTTAGCTCATTGTACCTTAAGTTCAACTTAGTTAGTTGCATTTTAACTTAGTTCACTTAGTGACACCTTAGGTTCAACTCACTTAGTCACACTTTAGGATAGTCCATCTTAGTTGCACTTTAGTTCATTCCATTTAGGTATACTTTAAGTTAATTCATTTAGGTTCATTTTAGGATAGTTTATCTAGATGTATTTTAGCAAAAATTTTAGGTGCATTTTAGGACAACATTTCATATTGTCTTACATGACATGTGTATGAGGGCTTATTTGGGAAGATAAGGAAGACATTAAGACATTGATATTTTGGAGAGTTTGAGTTAGGAAGGATTCTTTTGTGATAGGAAGACAAAATTATGACTTGATATTTTGGAGATTATCATCATCATCATCATCATTATTATTATTATTATTGAGATTTGGAAGACTCCTATTGAAGACATGACTTGAAAAGTGGGAGAGAAGAGATTCACATAGTTAGATGGGGATTTTTTGAGATTCAAGAGATTTTTGGATAAGGAAAGAGGAGTCTTTAGAAGGTGGGTTGCCATTGAGATTTTTTCCATTAAGAGGACTCTTAGAGATACAGTTTTGTAGGCTTCTTTAGGACTTGAAGCTACCATGTATTATTATAGGAAGACAAATTGAAATTTAATTTTAAAGGAGAGATGCACGGTTTTAGGAAGATAAGAGGATTTTTAGGGGATTAAGGAGGACTCCTTACTAAAAATTCTTTTAGATAAAAGAATGTGTGCAACCATTTGCCATTGAAGATTGAATTCACATGAGAGAGGGTTTCCATAGAGAGTTTTATATGGAAAAGGACTCTCCCTAAAAGGATATGGGTTGCCACTTGGAGGACTTTAGGAGATCACACATGGGTTGCCACTTGCCATAGGAGTTGGGATTTTTTTAAGAGACTCATGCAAAAGGAAAAATGGATTAAAAGATCACACCATGAGCATTAAAGAACAGGACCTAGTTTTTCCATATTAAAGAGTCCATAGATTGAAGAGATTGAAGAAGAAATGAGAGCTTTCTTGTCATATGCTAAATAGGCTTTGGTATTTTAGGCATAACTTTTACTACAAATATCGAAATAAGATGATTCTTAAAGCTATAAAAAGCTAACAAAAAGGGTTGTACAATTCATCTATTGAGAACTTTTCTTAAATCAATCATTATCAAGGAGTAAATCTCGTGACAAGGTTCAGGTGGTCTTTCATGTCACATTTTGGATAGGTTTTCAATATTTTGAAGATAACTTTCGCTACAAATATCAAAATGAGGTGATTCTTGAAGCTATAGAAAGATAAGAGAAAGGGATACAATTTGTATGCTGAAACTTCTCCTAAATTAATTGTTATGAAAGAGAAAAATTGGTGACAAGACTTGGGTATAGGATTAACCTAATTAGAGGATTCCCTTGGCATGGATGTTTTGGATATTGAGAAAAGAAGAAGGTGGAAATTGCACATAGAAGAGGGCTCACATTCCATTGGAAGGTGGAGTTGGAAGAAAACATATGAGGTCTTTATAAGAAGAGTGAAATCTTGAGAGATAATGGTGAAGTCTTGGGAGGCTAGGAAATGTATTTTTTTTTTCCATTTTTTGCACTTCTTTTTTATGATCATTTATTTGCCTTCCTACTTTCCTTCCATCTTGTTTGGATTTAGGTTTATCTTTGGTTGATGTGGATGCATAAGTCACACCATGATTGATTTCCATTGATTGATGATCGTAGAGGATGATTGCTTATTGATGCTAGGGATTTATGGATTTTCTTGATTTTCTTTCTCTATTCTTAGGCCTCTTTGATTATCTTATCATTTTTTTCTTTGTTTTTTTTTTATTTATAAAGATTCAATATTTTTGTCTAATTTTTTCAGGACAAAACTCCACTTCTAAGTATTTTTTTAGGATTTATTTTTCAAGTTCCTTTGTTTTGATTATGTGTTGATGGTTCTATGTTGTATCCCTAATTTAATGAAATCTAGTATTGATTGACATTTGATTAAATAATTTGGGCTTTTTGTATTGTAATATAGACATTTTAAATATGTTGTTCAATTAATTTTATAATTAAATTTCATCTCTAGATATTTTTTTAAGATTTATTTTGTAAGTGTCCTTGTTCTGACTAGTGTTGAATGTTCTGTAGAGTGTTGATAAATTTGATTTAATATGGATTAATTGAGGATTGATTAATTTATTTTGACACTTTGAGGATGATGCCTAATTTCTATTTTGATAAAATACCATGTCTAAATATTTTATTTTGATTTATGTAATGAACACTTCATTTTTGCCATGTTTCTGATTGCTTTGCCCATTCTTGATAATTCACTTTTTTATGTACAATTGTGAGTAGTTCTTTTAATCTTAGTTTATGTTGAGGGCATGTTGCACAATTTAGGTATGTATCTCTTTTCATTGTATCATTTTAAATATTTCATTTGGGTTTTTTTTTTTTTGCCTATGTATTTATGATGTATCTATTTTTTTCCTATACATTCACTTCACTCTTGATCTTTGATTTCAAATCTGAGTTGATTCATGCTATGTATGATGTATCATGATTGTTTACATTCATTGCTATTAAGTATTGAGCTAACATTTATTATCTTATGAAAACACTTTGCTCATTATCAAGGTAGGTTTTTTTGTTTTTTTGTTTTTTGTTTTTTTTTGTTTTTGTTTTTGTTTTTTTTTTTTTTTTTCTGAGTACGCATGTATTATTTAAATGATGTTTAATAATGCTTTGACTTATTATGATTTTTTATTTTATTTTTAATATCCACTGATTAACAAATTAGTTTCCATAATTATCTCAATTTAATTAATAGAGACCTTTATTTAGGGCTTAGAAAGGTGCTACTTTTTCGTACCTTCTCAATAGGTAACTTAAGCCTTAAACTTATACTTAGGTTTCGAAGATATGCTTTTCCAAATAAAGAGTCACTCTTGAGTTTTATTTTGTATTTTATTTTTTATTTAAAAATAAATAAAAAATAAGCGGCGACTCCAATTTATGCAAAATTAAGTTTTTTCACTAAAAAATGAATCTCTCCATCGAGTGGGAGCACACATGAAAAATCCAAGTCCACACCATGCCATCAGATGACTCTTTCAAAACTAATCTTGAGATACATGTTCCTTCAATATTAACTTCCAAAACTTCTATTTTGAATCCACAAGTTGGTAGTTAAGGTGGGAGATAATTGTTAAGAACTTGATAGGTTGGTCTATCAAAATCATCCTCTAATGTTATATATGTTATTTCTAATTTTGTTTTTTGTTTTTTTTTTTTATCATAATCTATCTAAGATTTAACTTATTTTTGCTTTTCAATTGTCTTCTATTTTTATTCTTAGTCATTTCTTGAAAGCTCTTGAAGATCATAAGTGAAAGTCTGCTATGGTAGAAGAAATGAAGGCTCTCTATAAGAAATATACTTAGGAGATGGTTGAGCTCCCTTAGGAAAAGAAGATAAGGGAGTGTCTGTAGGTGTTTTCAGTAAAGTATAAGTCAGATGTGACAATTGACAGGTACAAAGCTAGACTAGTTGCCAAGGGATACACCCAGACTTATGGAATTTACTATCAAGAGACCTTTATTCATATGGCTAAGATGAAAACTGTTAGAGCCATACTCTCTCTTATGGTCAATATGGATTGGCCATTAAGACAATTTGATGTAAAGAATGTCTTTCTTCATGGTGATTTGCTAGAGAAGGTGTACATGGATCTCCTTCTAGGGCTTACACCAAAAAAAGGCAAGGTATACAAACTAAAAAGGACTTTATATGAATTGAAGCTATTGCCAAGGGCATGGTTTGGCAAGTTGAGCTACTTGATGAAGAAGCATGATTTTAAACAAATTATGACAAATCACACTCTATTCTATAAGAAAGACAATGATGACATTACTTTACTTATTATTTATGTTGACAATATGATTAATACAGGAAGTAACTCTACAAAAATAGAGAAACTTCAGAGCTATTTGACCAAGAAATCTGAAATGAAAGAGTTGGTTACTCTAAAATACTTCTTGGGCATTGAGGTGCCTTGGTCAAAGTAAGGACTTTTCCTCTCACAAAGAAAGTATACCTTAGATCTCTTAGCTAAACTGGTAACTTCACTTACAAACTTATAGATACTCTCATTGAGATGATTCATAGTTTGTCCATCTATCCTCTTTAGATTCCAACAAATGAAGAAAGATATCGGAGACTAGTAGAGAACTTAATCTATTTGACCCACACTAGACGTAACTTGTCATATGCAGTTAGTATTATAAGTTAATTCATGCATAATTTAAGTGATCAACACATGAATGTAGTATATCGTATCCTAGCCTATCTAGGCAAAGGTATTATGTTCTCCAAACAAGGACTTCTAAATATTGGGGGTTACACAAACTTTAACTTTGTTGAATCTAGATTGGATAGTGTTAGTGTAGACCCTCAATTTTGTCCCTTTAGCACATGTCTTTAAAATTCGTTTTCAATACTCCACAATAGTTCCTTGGTGGCCCATGGCTACTCATACCACTTACCTTTTTTCTGAGTCACCTCGGAGATTTTGGTTGAGGGATTATTTGATCCCTTATTGTGACCCTTGGCAGCCCTAATTTAGACTTAGACTTTTCGTTCATTTTTAGGATAGCTTTTAGATACACTTGGCCCATTAGGCACTTTTAGACTCACTTTTTGTATGACTTGCATGACCCGCATAGGATTGACTATTTTATTCAATTATTTTGTTTTACTTTATTTATTTTTATTTTATTTTAATCTTTGATAGGTTGTAAGATTGCTAACTCTTTTTGTTTTTATTCTCTCTATTTTCGTTTTTTTAATTGTTTGATAAGAGAATAGGGGCTGCTATTCAACTCTCACTAAGGTATGTGCACTCAAAAAGGTAAGAGAAATATTTTGTGAGGAAAAAGGAATTAATGTGGTTGTATACATATGGAAAGAGAAGACCCTGCATGAGAGGGGATGAGCATTCTGATTTTTTTAAAAAGGAAGAGAAAAGAAGAAAAAGGAAAAGGAGGGAGAAAATAGGGACTGGCAGGACACGCATGGGAGAAAAGGAGTATTCTTTTGGGAGATTCCGGGATTGTCTTGAGGGGGAAGCACAGAGGGAAGGGGAAAGCACGCAAGGGAGGATTGGGGGAAATTCTGAAAATTTTTGGAGATCGTCTTGAGGGGAAGTATAGAGAGAGGGACTGACAGCACGCATTCTTCTCGCTTGAAGCCGAGCAATACTCCTCAAAGATTGGTTCTTCCAGGTATGGTCACACCAAATTTGCATCCTTTCATCCCTATATGATCCTAAATATTATTCTGCAAGTCTGGGTATTGTCTTATTGATTGTTGTGGAGGTTTAGGACTGATCGTTTCTCTTGCTGAATATGTTTAAACATGAGCATGCTCCGTTTTTGGTTTCTATTTTTAATCTTTTTAATCTCTATTGTTAATGGCTGATGTCTGGGATTATCATTGATATTGATATTCAAGAACCGTTCTCTTCTCCTCTGATATCCTCACCCTTTTTTTTTTAGCCCATTGACAAAATAATGGAATGTGGCTTTGCTTGATGATTTACTCTATGCCCACCTTTCCTCTGTTTTGTTTTGTTTCTTTGCTTCTTTTCGCATCTTTTTCTATTTCTCTGTCACCCATACCTTGCTGCACGATAGTTTGCACACCTACTGGGTATTCTCCTTGGTCAGTTGTGATTAGTCCTCGGACAGCAAAGAAAGCCAAGTTCTTAGTAACTCCAGAGAATTCGAGAATCAGAAATAAATTCAGAGAAGAGAGTTTGAGTCTGCTTCTGTGGCTACAGTCAAAAAGTTCTCAGACACGACAAGGGATGATTCTGAGTCTTGTGTTTTTTCTTCCATCCCCGTCCATTACCTACTACTGTGAATCTGGGTAGTTCTCATACAATGATTTGGATGATCATATAAATCAAGTGACAAACAGATTATCACAGGCGGCTCATGATTCAGTCTGCATTAGAGAAGAAGCATCTATCATACAAATGTTAATCCTTTGTGAAATGTGATTCAGTAGAAGTTTTAATTTATCTGGATGGAGTGGAAGGTATCAAAAATTCATTGCATAGTGAACTACTTTGGTTCATGGCGTGGCCTAAAACTAAAATTCAGAAAGAATAGGAAGAATTTATATGGAAAGATGTGGGGAACCTAGGTTGGACAAAGTCTGAGAATGTTTTCCTGGCAAAGATACTACAAGAGTACTGTCGAGGCCTATGCTAAAGGAAACTACTTCTCAAAAGTGCCTGGCTATATGCATTAAAGGAAGACTCTTCTACATGGGTTTGCTGGTCGTCCAGTGGTGGCAACGAAATAGGAAGGGTGCTATTAAAGAAAGTGGCGAAATACAGAGAATTAAACAGAATTTGTCAGAAGGTTGTGCCCATTACAGCTTTGGAGGGTATAAATATATTACTTGCCTTAAATGCAACTGTGTTCATGCCTTAATCTTCAGAACATTATGCATATTATTCTACATATCCTTTTACCATATGGACCTCCCACAGATGGCCATCCTTCAGCTTGAAAAGGTTCATTGGGATGTCATGAATAATTCAAAAGGGAAAGAAAGCTTCAGTTTATAACTATTGAGCTGAGACCATGAGAGTCAGTGCATGGTCCTATTGATGTTTCAATAAAAACAAATGCAGAAAATGATTGGGTCATGATGGAAAGTCTCGGAATGACACAGTGGTATTAGAAAGCATGTCCCCGGTGCTGTGTCTGTTGACTTTGAGCCCGCTGTCATTGATAAGGTGAAGAGAGGGAATGTACCACCGACTTTTTCATCCGGGACAGCATCAAGGAGGACTTCTCTGGCCGGATTGTGAATTATATTGTGGATGATGCTTATAAAATAGGGGAATTTCTTTGGTGGTTCCATTCAGCATGGAGCTGCATCTTCCAACGTTTTCTATCCATTGGAATCCTTCTTAGGGTTGTAGGATTTGAAGCTCTTTCAGGCTCGGTCCTCCTTGTCATTTGTAGATTTCTGAACATGTCACTCGTAAAAAAGTACAGACCTAGGAGGACACAATGCTGGGTTTCTATGTAAGTTCATTTGCTGAAACAGGGGACAACCCCACACTTGCTGTCCATTGTTCCTATGGATGTGTATGTGTAAACCCCCATTTGGGGGATCTTAGTTTTTAATATAACATTAGAGAAGCTGGCAGCACATTGGAGATAAGTGGGAGGGGGGTCCCTCTTTTTCTCCACACCCAGAAAATCAGCTGCATAAACATGGGCGGCCATGCTGGTGGTTGGCAGACGACATGCTGCTGATGCGAGGAACAGTGGGGCAAGTAGAGGCTTGCCAAGGAAGATAGAAACAGGAGATAAAAAGGGGGTTTTTGGCTTTAAGCTGGGGGATTTTTTTTTCTTTGCCATTTGAAGAGGAGGGGGGACGGAAGCGAGAGAGGTTTTTTTCTTTTCTGGGAGAGGAGGCTAAACAGAGGTAGGGGTTTCAGGAGATCCAACTATATTTTGCTCCAAGGATCATTCAGGTAAGCTCACCATGTATCTTTTGCTTCGTTTCTTATCACTACTGTTTTCTCTTTCTTCTCTAGCTGTTCGGTTCCGCTTTCATGCTTGTTTAGGAATAGCAGGAGTTATATCTGAGTAGCATTACTTTCTGGTTTCTTCATATGCATGCTGATCGTTTCATTCATTATCCCTCTTAGTATTGGTTTTAACTTGGAGAAGTTTTGTTGCTTCATTTTGCTCTATGTGGAGATGTTCATTGTCGTTGTCTCGTTTGAACTGTTCTGCCACCCTTACCATTTTGTGTGCCCTTTAAACTCATCGCCAAACCCCCACTTGTGTTCCTTGTGTGTCATTACTAAGCTCTCTTACCTCCTCGGACCTATTTTGCCGAAGCACTGACCCTTCAGGATTATCTTCAACTTAAGAGTGGTGAAGGGGTCTGATGTCCATCCCATCAGAGCAATGAAGTTCTCCGTCTCACCTGGTGTTCATATTGTCATTCAGTGCAAAGTCGCATCTGGCCTTCCTCAACTAGTTGAAGGTTCGAAGTGTTTGGCTAAACCAGACCCTATGGTGTTTTGCGCTATTGAAAAACCCTGGGAAGCATCATTGATGGCGCTGGTGAACTCCACCTGGAGATCTGTTTGAAAGGTCTGTAGGATAATTTCATGGGTGGTGCTGAAATTGATAGGTCTGACCCTGTTGCGTCTTCCCGTGAGACTATTTTTGAGAAGCCCTGCAGAGCCATGATGAGCAAGTCCTCTAACAAGCATGAGCGTCTCTATGTGAGAGCCCCACCTTCGGAAGAAGGTATTACAGGAATTATTGATGCTAGTTGCCTTGATCCAAGGTGGGCACTCAAAGCTCTATCCGAGACCTTGTCTAAGTAGTTTGTTTGTGGCAAAGATCTTGCAAAGAAAATCTGGTGTTCTGGAACTGGGACCACAGACGCTAACAAGGTGGTTGATATGTGTAAGGGAGCTCGGCATTTTGATGAAATTAAGAATTCTGTTGCTGCTGAGTCACAGTGGTTGACCAAGGCGGGTGTATTGGCTAAGGAAGAACACGAGAGACATTTGCTTTGAAGTCTGTGACGTGGACTTTCATGCAGATGCAGTTCTTAGAGGAGGTGATTAAATCGTGCCCATAGCTAAGAGCATGCCCAGAATCAGTCAAATAAAGGAGTTCCGCCTTGTGGAATTGATGTTTATCGTTCAAGCAAGGATGACGGAGGGATGGCTTAGAGAATTTCCAGCAGGGGTGCTTGGTTCACTTATGCCAGAATGAACGTGGTGCATCATGAACATCACAGTGAGATGAATGCCTTGATTCATGCGCAGATTTCTCCAGCAGCACGCTTTGGCCGGGTATCCATGAAACTCTATGCATGCATGGCAGCCCAGAACTCATCTGAAGCCTTCCTTAAAATTCAAAATTCACCCATCCATGCATGTGAGAACCATGCAAAACCGGCCACCCTTCCACCTCATTTTCTTCATACCCAACTTTCTCTCTCACCACCACACCCATTTCTCACACTACCCGTGATTCTATCCAAAACCACTAACTTCTATCACTTTTCCCTTAACTCATCTCATCTTTCACTCACCACCCAATCTCTCTCTAGACTCTCGCTCTGGATTTTCCATCCTCTCCATGCATGAAACGAAGCACATTATCGTGATTATTGAATGTAGGTTTGGGATCGGACGGTTTGGTTTTACAGTGAGATTGGAACCTTAACTTTGGCCAAACTGATAGCTGAGAAATGGATGGGAATATCTCTAGAGAAGAGAGTGACAGCATTGATTGGAACACTGATGATGAGCTAGAAACTCAGAACTTGCCTCCATCTTCTAGTTCAACTTTGATCATTCCCGGTGGAGAAGCTTCCATTGGCTCAGGGGAGGCAAGCTCATCAACAGGGCCTTCCAACTCCAAGTTGATAAACCATTTCATAGGGATGGGATTTTCTGAAAAAAATGGTTGTAAAAGCAATAGAACAAGATGGGGAAGGAAACACAGATTCCATATTGGAGTATCTCCTCACATACTCGGCTCTTGAGAACTGTCCTCAAGAACTTGAAAACTCCCCTCAAGCAGAGCCACAAGTTGGCTCTGATAACTGCTCTTCAGATTATGACGAGAGCTTTCTTGATGATTTCTCAGATACTGATAGTTGTCATGAAAATCAGGAAAATATAAGTTCTTTGTCTGACAAGGAAAAGAAATTGTTGTTCTTAGCGGACATGGGGTACGCAGTAGAAGAAGCTTCGATTGCCATGGACAGATGTGGTCCTGATTCCTCAGTCGCGGAGCTAACAGATTTTATATCTGCTGCTCAAATATCAAAGGCAGCAGATGCTAATCTAGGAGAGCTATCTGATGAAGAAAAGCCACGACCAAAGCATCTATACAAGGATTATAATAAGCAAAAGAAGAGGAAATTTCTTGACTATCGGTTGTGGGAAAGGAAAAAAAACAGAGAGGGTATGAAAAGAAACTCCGGAATGAGGATGATGAGCCAATTCGCCTTCCAAACCCAATGATTGGGTTTGGGGTCCCTGCTGAACCATGTCCTGTACTTCATAGAACACTTCCAGAGGCAGCTGTTGGGCCTCCTTACTTTTATTATGAAAATGTGGCACTTGCTCCCAAAGGAGTTCGGAGTACTACCTCAAGATTCTTATATGATGTGGAACCGGAATTTGTTGATTCAAAGTATTTCTGTGCTACTGCAAGGAAAAGAGGCTATATTCACAAGCTTCCAATTCAAAACAGATTTCCTCTTCTCCCGCTCCCTCTACCCTTGCATGGTCACCTCAACTATCATGCCCGCTTCTTACTCAAACCTCTCTTCACTACCCACGTCTTCAATGCCTACCCCATCTTTCATGACTCTCACACTGTTGCCATTCCAACCCATTCAACACCATGCATGCACCATTCATCCTCACTCCCGTGCAAGTGCTCACCACCCCGCGTACCCACTGCACCGAACCCATTTTCCCTCACTTTCTTTCACACTCCTCACTTCTCTCTCTAACATCTAAATACCCATCCATCCAACTCACTAACCCATTTCATCTTTCCTCTACCGTGCTTTCTCTCTCTACACCACACCATTCACCCACTCTCTTTCAAGTGCCCCTCAAGTCCATTGTTCTCACCTATGCATGGCCGTTTCTATTCCTTCACCTTCGCATGGCTGCACATGGCCATGCATGGCCGTATTATATTCTTCATGCCATGCATGAAATCCATGTGTTCACTCATCACTCGTCTTCTATACCCTCATGCGCACCACCACTTTTCATCTTTCTACCTCACATGCTATTTCCAACCACCCATCATTGGACCCTATTCTTCTCTGCCGCTCTCATGGTCGAAAGGAGCAAGCTGAAGAAATATACGCGCTTCACAATATGTGAAGGACATGGTGGAACCGAGATCTCCAATGAGGATACATGAATATTCCCACACGTGATCAGATGTAGGAGATTGACGCATTCTGGTATTGACACATTTGTTGGAGAAATGCTCATGAAAGATAGTTCAAAGAAGAGACAGAATCGCTTGGCCTCCAAGGTAAAGGTTTGGAAAAGTGTGGTGCCATAGACTTATAATGATGCCTGTGCGTGAGCCCAGATGGACGAATCTAGGTTGCTGAAAGAGTGAAATCTCCACCCGTGTAAAATAAGTGAATATGCGGATAGCTGGCTATGTATTTACCAAGCTGATCACGAAGCAAATAGTCATTCCTAAGAATTCTTGACTGCAACGGCACTATTAGGTTTTCATGTTACCAAGTACTCCCGTAGAATTATGGCCAAACGGAGCATGAAAACGGCATCGCATCTTCTTAAGTGCACCAATCAACTCGCTGCCGAACATAATATGTATCTCTTTCAGCACGCCTGTAGCTCTATTCATTGGTGTCCATGGGGTGAAGAAGCTTCCTTGAAGCATAAAGAGGAAACGTGTCAATATCCTTGTCGTGAGATACCACTCTTGCTACAGGTGTCATGTGATGGAAGTGGGGTCTTTTGAGAGCGAATGGTTTGTAAAACCGCTCAAGTGATCGGTTTGTTTGTTTTGAGGTGGTTTAAGAAGAGCAGCTTGATGTTGATAAGATATGCATGACATATGTGTGGGCTTTATACGGTGGAGGGGGTTATCCATTGAGTGTCTTTCTTTTCACTTGGTTCGAAACTTTTGATGGGTACTTTGGGAAGTGTGTCTCTCAAGAGCGATCTTCAGATGAAAGAAAAACTAGGAGGCATTGACTAGGCTTGATGATTATGATGGGCATAGCCGGCAGTGGCAGTGAACTTGAGGCCACATGTTATCGCCCACTTCTTCCTTCAATGTTTTTTTAATATAATTTTCCTGAACGTCATCTTATTAATAATTCCTCCGATTATTCTTTTCAATAATGTCAAGTTGCTAAACTCTTCATCCTGTTCTGTTTTCTGAATTGATTTCTCACATTGTGGTCCTCAAGTATTCATTTATTCTTTTTTTTAATTCTCGTTTCCTTTAATAATTTTCCGATTTCTAAATTTTCCAAATTCTTCATTCATATTCTGTTTTCTAAATTATTTCTTCTCCTTCCTAGTTCTCAAGTATTTATTTATTTACTTATTTTTAATTCTTGTTTTCTTAAATGATTTTCCAGTTCCTGAGTCCTTCAAACAAATTTTTACTTTTCAAGTTCTCATCCTTAGATTCATTTTTCGATCCTAAAATTCTCGTTTTCCATATAGTCTCATGATTCTAGTTTTCTTTTTAATTTTCCAAATTCCCTTCTTATTTATTTATTCATTTTTAATTTTCATCTTTAGGTTTCTTTTTTTTAGAATCACCCTAGGGTCCCGTTTGTTAATAAGATTTTGCTGCCATTTTTCTTTCGGGCGAGCAATTATCACAATCCTTCTGATTTCCTTTTTAAAGAAAAATATTTCAAAAATCAGCATAAATTCAATTCTGTAATTCCAATTCAGGGGATTTACGAAATTAATTCATGCTTAAATAAATGGGCTTTGGTGAGGGCCCCACATATGTGATTTCATGACTAATTGATTGATTGATTTATATATGTATTTGCCACGCGTGATTGATTTATTCTGTTCTTGATATACATATAATCATTTTGTGTTTATTCACTAACCCCATTCCATGATAGCGCGTTGCTGTTTACTGCCCAGGTACGCATTCACTCATTCTGATACTTCACTATACATATTCCAATTCTCATATGTGCATGATCATTCAGGATATTCATTGATTTCCTCATCAATTGCCATGATTGCTTCCTTTTATTAGTAGAGACCCGGCTTTAGGGACTTAGAGGGGTGCTACGGTCGTTACCATACCTTCCCAATAAGTAACCTGACTCCCGAACCCGATCCGGTTTTTCGTAGATCACCTTTTCCAAAATAAGGAGTCGCACTTAGGGTTTTCTTTCTTATTTTGTTTACCCTTTTAAAATAAAACAAAAATAAGTGGCGACTCCAAGTCATTTTCTAATAAGTAAAAATCATTTTTGAAATAAAAATCGAGCTCCCCATCGAGTGGAAAACGCATGAGCCGAAATGCGGGGTCCACAAAATGGCGACTCCACTGGGGATTTTTAGAGGGTCAAGCTTGAACATAAAGTGAAGCAAACATGGCATTTGATTAGTAGATCAGTGGATGCCCGTCTCTTGATTGCACATTGAGAGTTTCTTTGTGCATGCTTAGATGCTATATCTATTTGGGATTTTGACATGTTGACTACGTTGACTGATTTGTCTTGATTGAGATTTCCAATACCATGATTTTATGTGCTTCATTGATATATTCGTTTGAGACATAGACTTGTTGGATTGTTGTTAATTGATCGTCTTGTATTGCTTAGCACATTGACTCTGATTTTGCCATGATTGTTCTAGTCACCTCACATGCATACACTCACCACTGTATATCGTTTTGGTTGGACATGCTGATTCATTTGCCTGTATATTATCTTGATCGTCAGTGAGCATGATGTTTGTATCATTATTCGTCTTGATTGTCGTATTCTCGCTTATCTTGTGTATACATAAGTGATGTATCCTGCTCTGCCTGACTGTATGATGCATGACCGCCCTCCCTCTGCATGATTGCATGTCGTCTGTCTATGTGGGTCTCACTTCTATCCCCCTACCTCCAACTCTCTTGGTTTCGGTCATTCCTTTTCATCTCGGTTCTCACTATTGCAAGTGTGAGACCTTCTGTGTGCTTGCTCTCTGACCGAGCTAGGGATTAGGAGTAGGGTCTAGCAACGGGCTATATCGATGCACGGGAGCATTCTGGAGGAGAGCGACACTTTGATGGTGATTGGAGTCCGATCATTGAAGACCTGTATAGCCCCGAGTTAGGTTTCATGGATAGTCGTGCGACCAGTGTGTTTCCTCTTCTGCTCTAGATTCTTAGGGTTTTCGGATGCACCCACACCATTCACTATGCACTTGAGTTGACCATTGAGCGTTGAGAGTTTGAGAGGTTTCACCATAGGAAAACCCCCTGGGATGTCGAGGTAGTGCATGTGTGGAGGTGATAACCACCTTGCATGGAAGCGCCCCGTCTCTTCGGAGGCGTGCAGAGGGTTGCGTACCATCGGAGGGTGCGATCGCTTCTGCTAGGGATCTTTTAAAGTCCACCTATCTCCTTTTAGAGCCACCTTGACCTTGTAGGTTGAGCCTTAGACATTTCAATTAGGTTTCTCTTTCCCGAACACGTGGGTGCATCTATGGGCCTTCAGAGCCGGTTCAGTAGTGACAGGTTTAGTTACTTTCGCAGTAGTCTCTTATATATCTGCTCAGGATTGGATATCAGTTTGATTGCTTCCAGACTACCTTTTGACACGTTTGATAGACATTCTTTGTGAAGTTTCCCTTACCCCGCACCTTATCTAGTGTTTCCACTGTTGTAGGAGTACCGATACGTTCAGTCTGGGTTCGACTTCTTGGATCAGAGTTGGGGGCAGATTGATCAGAGTATCGGACCAGTTAGACCAGAGATCAGATCAGAGGGATATGGATTCACAGATAGTTACCGTCGATCAGTTTGCTGAGGCCATGGCTTCGATTCAGGAGGCTATAGCTAGCCTTGGCCGGAGGATAGATGGGCAGCAAGCCCAGCAGGTCCCGCCCCCGGATGGTGCCCAGTCTGACCATACAGTGCCACCACCCCCTCCACCCAGTCAGTCAGCACCACAGGCCATGCCGTTCACCCTACATAGTCAGACCGAGGTTGCTCCGCCTCCCGTCACCGTGCCTACCCCGACCTCAGAGGACCCACATGCTCGCATGGATAGGCTTGAGCAGGGGTTGAGGCAGTTGAGGACTTCCGATAGAGCCATTACTTGGGAGGATTTTGATGGAGTGCCAGTGGCCAGTTTACCGGCCAAGTTCAGGATGCCAGAGATGGAGCGATACACGGGGATTGGGTGCCCCCGCATCCATTTGAGGCTTTACAGCACGATCATGAGGGCTCATGGATTAGACGGGGCTCAGATGATCATGCTCTTCCCCATGTCTCTGGGTGGCGCTGCGCAGCGTTGGTTTGCTTCTTTGGATGTATCACGTCGTCGGACTTGGGATGATCTGGCCCAAGAGTTCTTGAGACAGTATGCATTTAATACTGTCGTTGACGTATCGAGGAGGGAGCTCGAGGCTCTTAGGCAGAGATCAGACGAGTCAGTTTCTTCATTCATCTCCCGCTGGCGTGGGAAGATTGCCGAGATAGTGGATAGACCATCAGAGAGAGATCAGATTCAGATGGTTTTGAGGAGCCTACAGCCGAGGATTGCCAGGCATGTGGTCGGGGTACCTTTTACAGATTTTGGATCTCTGGCTCTGGCTTTGTATGATGTCGAGGACGGCATCTCGAGAGGTTTGTGGGCAGATTCTTCCCCTAGTGATGTTAAGGGGAAGAAACCCTTCGGAGGACAGAGATCGACAGATGTGAGTGCCATCAGTTCCTCCAGTCAGAGGCCTCTCAGGCGTCATCAGCCTATTCCGCAGCTTCTCGAGGCTCGCCCATCTTACACGCCTCAGCAGTACAGGCTACGAGCACCTCACCCGACTTATGATCAGACATATCAGCCTCAGCCATTGGCTTTGCCCTATTATGCTACTCAGAGCATCGAGAGGCCTCCTATTTCTTATGCAGCCACTGGACAGCCATGCTACGCTGCACAGTTCACTGCGAGACCCGCCACTTCTTACCCCAGGCCTAGAGCTCAGCAGACTTCTACTCCATTTGCTTTGAGGACGCAGAGACAGTTCTCCCATATAGGCATGCCGTTGAGTCAGGCTCTTCGGAAGCTCACAGAGGCCGGAGTATTGGCCGCTCTCGCTCCGAGACCACCGCCTCAGCCGATTCCGCCTCAGTTCAGGATGGATTACACTGTGCATACCATCAGGGGCCTGGACACGAGACCGATCGATGCACCGCTTTGAGGCATGCCATTCAGGATTTGATCGACCAGGGTTTGGTACACTTGGGTCAGCCGAGTGTGACCACAACCCGTTACCTGCCCACACTACACATGCAGTCCCTCCACCAGCCGATGGCATTCATTTCTTAGAGTTTGATGAGATCGATGACCACATCCACATGCTGAGTGATGACGATTCAGACCCAGAGCCCATCATGCCAGATGTGATTTATGAGATGAGTGGGGTGACTCTAGGTCCTCAGATGCCTGCTCCATTCCGATTGGTTCCCGAGGCGGCATCGGTGCGGGCTACCACTGTTGAGCCATTGATTTTGCCGCGTTACAGTGTCCGGACGCCTTTCATCTTGATCCCGGATGTTGAGGAGGTTCAGGCTCCACACGTTGATGATTCTCAGACTCTGGACATTCAGTATGTTCTCCGAGGAGGTAGAGTGATGCGACAGCCACCTCCAGCGGCAGCTAGGCCAGTTGAGGGTACGTCCGCTCCCGAGGAGGTCAGAGCCGAGGACGATGAGATTTTGAGGCAGTTGCAGAGCACTCAGGCTCGTATTTCCATCTGGAGCCTCTTAGCGTCCTCCAGTACTCATCGGGATGCATTGACTCGAGCTTTGAGTCAGATCAGAGTTGATACCACGACCACTCCCGAGGGATTGATCCACATGATGACGGCCGGCCGAGCCACATGCATCGTATTCTCAGACGATGATTTGCCACCGGAGGGCTCGGATCACACGCGTCCACTCTACATATCTGTCGGTTGTTCAGGCCGCCGAGTCCCATCTGTCCTTCTGGACAATGGCTCGGCCCTGAACGTATGTCCTCTCGCCACTGCCATTGCCCTCGGATACGCTCCTTCTGACTTCGGTCCCTCCACTCAGACCGTTCGCGCGTATGATAGCACTCGGAGGGAGGTCATGGGTACATTGGAGATCGAGCTGCTGATCGGTCCGGCCACTTTCATCGCCGTGTTTCAGGTTTTGAGGATTCCTACATCCTTTAACCTGCTTCTGGGCCGACCATGGATCCATAGAGCCGGAGCTATCCCTTCTTCCCTTCATCAGAAGGTGAAGTTTATTCATGATGGCCGGGTCGTTGTGGTGCAGTCTGTGGGTGATAGGTTCATCTCTGCCGAGCCTATACTCGAGATTAGTCATGCTGATGATGATCTTTTTCTGACCGGATTTACCTTTGACGAGGTACAGACTTTGGAGATGGAGGATTTCTGCCGAGATTTTGTAGCCATGTCCTTCGACCAGCATAGCAGCACGGTGGTGCTCGATATTATGCGGAGCATGTCTTATCTTCCCGGTATGGGCCTGGGGCGGCGTCAGCACGGGCCTAGTGAGTTCATGGCCTTTCCGGACCGCGACGTACCATTTGGGCTCGGATTCATTCCCACTGAGGCTGACTATCGTCATATGGCGCGACTGCGCAGGGAGAGGGTGAGGGCTCGCTTGACTCGTACGCCCTTTTATTATCCTGTCCGCCCATACACCATGAGCCTAGCCGATTACTTTGTGAGGGCATCAGAGCCACCTGCACCATCTGATGGGGTCATCGGAGGACTCAGCGCCACCCAGGAGGCCGAGCTTCAGCGCCTCGTCCAGCAGTTACAGTTGAGTGACGGAGCCCCTGGCCCTTCGACTTCTGTGTTGATTGCTCCTCCCTCCCCAGATCGCACGAGCCTTATGACGCTTTGCTTCCCGGATGAGATCGATGATCACGGGACTTTTGTCGAGATTGGGGATGTAGTGGACGGAGCCGTGCCGTGTGATGAGTACGTTGATGAGATGCTCGCGATGAGCTTGAGCCAGACCGAGGAGATGGCCCCGCCGGAGCTCGCTTCGCCATTTGATCTCTTCGGGGTGTCCGTCCTCGAGATCGCCGAGGAGGTCCAGACTGCCCCTGCTCAGGAGTCTGCTGAGGACCTTATAGTTTTTGATGATTTGTTTGATAGCCATGTTGGCATTATCGAGGGAGCGTCCGACTTTGTGGACCCACCTCTTTCATTTGACGTTCTGTCGGGGTTCGTCTCCCGTTCTGACTATGTTTCTGACTCTTCATCTATGGATTTGAGCATCTTTGAGTATTTGCCTGTCTCTTATGATACTGATTTATCTGCACCATCTTCACCCACATCACAGATTTTTGATATTGATGATGAGATTGCACAGCATGACTCAGATGATGGCTCATCTTCTGTTTCCGATTCGGATCCCGTTGATCAGAGGGTTTCACCCGCTGTAGGGGACACGGAGATTATTGATTTCGGCACCACAGATCAGCCTAGGGAGTTGAGGATTGGGTCAGATCTATCTGTAGATGAGAGAGACAGCCTCATCCAGTTGCTCAGAGCATACTTGGACGTTTTCGCATGGTCCTATGAGGACATGCCGGGCCTTGACCCATCTATCGTCCGGCATCGTTTGCCTCTTCTGCCCCATGCCAGCCGGTTAAGCAGAAGTTGAGGCGATTGCACCCTCGTTGGAGCTTGCAGGTGAAAGAGGAGATCCAGAAGCAGCTCAGTGTAGGATTCTTATCAGTGGTCGAGTACCCGGAGTGGCTGGCCAATGTCGTCCCTGTTCCCAAAAAGGACGGCAAGGTGAGAGTTTGTGTTGATTTCCGAGATCTCAACAAGGCCAGCCCTAAGGATGATTTTCCTCTTCCACACATCGACATGCTAGTTGACAGTACGGCAGGTCATTCGATGTTGTCCTTTATGGACGGATTTTCCGGGTACAGTCAGATCTTGATGGCTCCAGAGGATATGGAGAAGACGTCCTTCATTACCGAGTGGGGTACTTATTGCTATAGAGTCATGCCATTCGGATTGAAGAACGCAGGAGCCACCTATCAGAGAGCAGCGACCACCCTCTTCCATGACATGATGCATCGGGATGTCGAGGTTTATGTAGACGACATGATAGTGAAATCCCGAGGTAGATCAGATCACTTAGCAGCTTTGGAGAGATTCTTTGAGAGGATCAGGCAGTTCAGATTGAGATTGAATCCCAAGAAGTGCACTTTTGGAGTGACTTCTGGGAAACTCTTGGGATACATGGTCAGCGAGCGAGGCATAGAGGTAGACCCGGACAAGATTAGAGCCATCCTTGACATGCCTGCACCGAGGACAGAGAGAGAGGTCAGAGGCTTCTTGGGCAGACTTCAGTACATCAGCAGATTCATTGCCAGATTGACAGACATTTGTGAGCCCATTTTCCGACTCTTGAGGAAGAGTCAGCCTACTGTTTGGGATGATCAGTGTCAGCGCGCATTTGAGAGGATCCGAGAGTACTTGTTGTCACCTCCAGTCTTGGCACCTCCTACACCAGGCCGTCCCCTACTCCTGTATCTGTCAGTTTCAGACGTAGCATTAGGATGCATGTTGGCTCAGCTCGATGATTCGGGCAAGGATCGGGCCATATATTATCTGAGTAAGAGGATGCTAGACTACGAGACGAGATATGTTATGATTGAGCGCTATTGCTTAGCTTTGGTTTGGGCCACTCGACGATTGAGACATTACATGACCGAGTATTCAGTGCATTTGATATCCCGTCTAGATCCTCTGAGATATTTGTTTGACAGGCCTGCCCTGGTAGGTCGCCTCATGAGATGGTTGGTACTTCTGACTGAGTTTGACATTCATTATGTCACTCAGAAGTCCGTCAGAGGGAGCATTGTCGCAGATCATCTAGCTTCTTTACCGGTTTCCGATGGCAGGGCCATTGATGACGACTTTCCAGACGAGGATGTTGCTGCTGTGACTAGTCTGTCAGGTTGGCGCATGTACTTTGATGGTGCAGCCAACCATTCTGGATACGGGATAGGCGTCCTGTTGATATCCCCTCATGGTGATCACATTCCCAGATCTGTTCGTTTGGCATTCTCAGATCGACATCCTGCCACGAACAACATTGTTGAGTATGAGGCTTGTATCTTGGGATTAGAGACAGCCCTCGAGCTCGGGATTAGACAGATGGAGGTGTTTGGTGACTCCAATCTGGTATTGAGACAGATTCAGGGCGAGTGGAAGACTAGAGATGTGAAGCTTAGGCCTTACCACGCGTATTTGGAGCTACTGGTCGGGAGATTTGATGATTTGAGATATACCCATCTGCCTAGAGCGCAGAACCAGTTTGCTGATGCCTTAGCTACTCTGGCTTCCATGATCGACATTCCTGTCGATGCCACTGTTCGCCCATTATTGATTGAGTCGAGATCTGCTCCTGCATACTGTTGTCTGATTGAGGATATGGAGATGGACGATGGTCTGCCCTGGTACCATGACATATATCACTTTCTGAGACTTGGCGTATATCCTGAGGCTGCCACAGCCAAGGATAGGAGAGCATTGAGACAGTTGGCCGCCCGATTCGTGATTTGTGGCGAGGCGCTATATAGACGATCACCTGATGGGATGCTGCTATTATGTTTGGACCGGGCTTCTGCCGATAGAGTGATGCGAGAGGTTCATGCGGGAGTCTGCGGACCACATATGGGAGGACATATGTTGGCCCGTAAGATCATGAGGACCGGCTATTTCTGGTTGACTATGGAGACGGATTGCTGCCAGTTTGTTCAGAGATGTCCCGAGTGTCAGATACACGGAGATCTCATTCACGTGCCGCCCTCCGAGTTGCATGCACTTACTTCGCCATGGCCATTTTCCGTATGGGGTATTGACATCATCGGGAAGATTTCGCCGAAATCTTCCAGTGGTCATGAGTTCATCCTGGTCCCATCGATTACTTCACCAAGTGGGTGGAGGCTGCCTCATATGCGAGATTGACATCAGCTGGAGTCGCTGGTTTCATCAGATCACACATCATCTGTCGCTATGGGGTCCCTCATGAGTTGATTTCAGATAGAGGGGTACATTTCAGAGGAGAGGTTGACACCTTAGTACAGAGATACGGCATTCGCATCATAGATCGTCTGCGTACAGGCCGCAGACGAATGGGGCAGTAGAGGCCGCGAATAAGAATATTAAGAGGATATTACGGAGGATGATTGAGACTTCTCGGGATTGGTCAGAGAAGCTCCCATTTGCATTGTGGGCTTATCGGACCTCTTTTCGCACCTCTACAGGCGCCACACCCTACTCATTGGTATATGGCATGGAGGCGGTGCTACCCGTTGAGATTGAGATGGGTTCGTTGAGGGTAGCACTAGAGCAGCAGATTCCCGAGACAGATTGGGCTCAGGCTCGATTTGATCAGCTCAATCTCCTAGATGAGAGGAGATTGAGAGCAGCAGACCATGTTCGTGCATATCAGAGGAAGATGGCCCGCGCTTTCAAAAAGCGGGTCAAGCCCAGACCACTACATGTAGGTGACTTAGTCTTGAAAGTCATCAGGGGATTGATCAGAGATCCTAGAGGGAAGTTCAGACCCAACTGGAGCGGACCTTATTTCATCAGGGAGTTGACCCCAGAGGGCGCTGCATGGCTGATGGATTTAGACGGAAACCGTTCTCAGAGCCAACAATGTGGATCAGCTAAAGAGGTACTATGTTTGAGACCATGGTCGCAGGATGGGTGGCCATCATTTCGGTTAGCCATTACCTTGTTATTCCTTTGTGATACATAGTCTGTTGCTAGCCCATTGAGCCTCACATGCGTATTATAGCCTTTCTTTCTTATCACCTTGCTCACATTTTCACACCGGGACAGGGGCCCTTTAATGTATGCATGCATTTGTTTGGGAGTTTCATGAGCCTTGGACCTAGGGGTATGTTTTTCTCATCATCTTTCCCTATCGCTGCACCTTTGCATTTTCATCTCATCTTATTGGTTGTGTTATTCATCTCTTTTTCCCTATTCTATCTACTATTTGTTCGTCTCATGTTCTCTCCACCCTGAGTGGTGAGCCTCCTCAGTTCATCACATGGAGGATAGTCACATCATTTCCACCATCTGTCTCGCGGACACTGGTTTAGAGATCCTTAGTTTGAGAAGGTCATCTTGTCAGAGAGAGTTTATTTGTTACCTTAGCACTTGGGAGTGTGTCCATTTGTTATTGATATCATCTTTGGGGTTCATTTATTCATGTTCGGGGTACGCGTGTTTGTATATATGTAAAAAAAAAAAAAAAAAAAAAAAAAAAAAAAAAAAAAAAAAAAAAAAAGATTAAAAAAAAAAAAAAAAAAAAAAAAAAAAAAACATAGGTGTGTATTATTTTTTATCATTGAGTATGTATATTGATGTTTGGGGGTCATTTTTATCGAGTATGTTCGTTATTGGGAGTTCGTATGTGAGCTCTCTGAGATCCCATGTTATTTGTATTGCTTCGTCATATCTATTTGTGAGAGAGATGAGTGACCTTCTCCTAAGGACTCCGAGTCATTGTCCTTTCCATCATTACGTTCATTATTGATGTGACTTCACTTCATGTTTGATCTGAGGCGATCACCACATTTCTTCACATATTCATTGTTTCGCTGTCGCTTTTATCGTTGCTTGTGATTCATCTCATTCCCTTCACATCTTATTCTCTTCTTACAGCAACCCATCTCGGGTTCGATACTCATTACGCATCATCATTACACATACCACTATCAGTTCATGTTGCTTCATTTGTCTCCTTATCGACATCATATTCACGTTAGGCATCCTCAGGTCCATGGCTCATGGGGTTCACTATACATGTTGCATTTCATATATGAGGGCATGAGTTTTGATCATTGGGTATTTGAGCCTAGTTTCCTTTCATTTCTATTACCCTATCACCTTGGCCTACGTTACGTCCCGTGTCCTAAGACCACCCTGAGGCCATGGGATCAGATGTCGTCTTCGGCAGCCTCTACTTGGACAGGTGATTGAGATCTGGTTGATATTTAGATATCGTCATGCTTCTTCTTCTGGGAGTCGCCTCTTTGATGTGCAGGTCTGATTCAGTTGTGTTCGGATTACCGGGATCGCGAGTTTGACGATGATTGATTTGCTGTCACCTGATTTTGACCTATCATACCTCTAGTGCCACACTGAGGCATATCCCGTTTCATTTAGAGGTTCATGGATCCTCACGGACTTGCATGATCATCACTTACTGGATGCTCACTGAGACGTAGACATGATCGTTACCTTACAGAGCCCCTGAGATCCACCCAGCCAGGTCCGCACTTCTCGACACTTGGATGCCATCATGCCTCTCCATCCGGGAGGTACATCTTGGAGATGTGTGCATGATTCAGTTATGGATTCGGACGACCTGTGTTACATGTTCGATGATAGATGATTTCATGTCGCTCGATTTCTGACCTGTCGTGCATTTCGATGCCCATACTGGGGCATATTTTCCGTTTCGGATGAGATTTACGGACTTTCATGGAGGTCACATGTGCGATGATGGATGATTTCACGACATTTGTTTTTCTGACCTGTCGAGCATCTGATGCCCATACTGGGGCATATTTTCCGTTTCAGATGAGATTTACGGACTTTCATGGAGGTCACATGCGCGACGATGGATGATTTCATGTCGCTCGATTTCTGACCTGTCGAGCATCTGATGCCATACTGGGGCATATTTTCCGTTTCGGATGAGATTTACGGACTTTCATGGAGGTCACATGCGCGACGATGATGATTTCATGTCGCTCGATTTCTGACCTGTCGAGCATTTGATGCCCATACTGGGCATATTTCCGTTTCGATGAGATTTACGGACTTTCATGGAGGTCACATGCGCGACGATGGATGATTTCATGTCGCTCGATTTCTGACCTGTCGAGCATTTGATGCCCATACTGGGGCATATTTTCCGTTTCGAATGAGATTTACGGACTTTCATGGAGGTCACATGTGCGATGATGGATGATTTCACGACATTTGTTCTTTGGACCTGTCGCGCACCCGATGCCATACTGGGGCATATCCCGTTTCGGAGGATCTTTATGGATTTTCGCAGAGGTCACATGTTCGAGGATAGATGATTCCATGCTATCTGATCTCCGACCTATCATACGTTTCGATGCCATACAGGGGCATGTTTCCATTCGGATGAGATTTACAGATCACGAGGGAGTTGCATGCTTATCCTTATTTGCGAGATGTATGCAGAGATGACGATATGCTCGCTATCCTCACGATGAGTCCTTGGTGGAGCCTATCGAGAACCATCTAGCCAGGCCCGCGCTTTTAGATGTTCAGGTGTCGTCATGCTTCCTTCCGAGGGATACCTCTTCGATATGTGGGTTGGATTCAGTTGCAGGCAGAGATGATCTGAGCTCATCTGATTTTTTCGGCATGTTACATTCTCGATGCCACACTGAGGCATGTTCCCCATCTTGATCGAGATTTATAGATCCCCACTGGTTTATATGATTATGAGATACACGCCAGGTCGATGTTTGATTTCATTTTGTCCGGATACTCCGAGGAGCCTCTTTTGAGTCATTCAGCCAGGTTCGTACCCTTTGATATAGTCGTGATTTCTGGATGGAGTTGTCTCTGGTGCCTGGATTTCCCGCGTCATCATTTCAGTGGCGTACATATCAGATCTGTTACGTGTTCCATTGGTGTTATTCTCGGGTCATCAGGACAGATCGGGTACATCTGATGTCATACAGGGGCATGTTGCCCTCGTTTAGCCCTGGAGGCGGTCGTACTCTCACATATCCGTTATGGTTTCCATCACTCAGCCGAGATATGTTGTATTCGCCTCACTGATCATTATTCCTGAGCTCTTCATCGATATGAGCTTTTAGCGGAGCGTCGTTCGAGACTCGTAGAGTCTCTTTCAGCCATTTCCAGCGGATTAAGATTTGCAGCGGCATGCTACACCGGGGCATACCCCCGTTTTTGAGTTCATCGGATG